>NW_022985071.1:499978-519106 GCF_010015585.1 Eremomyces bilateralis CBS 781.70
GTGCAAGTGATGGAGACTCGCAAGACGAAGCTGGGAGCAGACCATCCAGACACGCTGACCAGCATAGCCAATCTAGCGTCGACTTACAGGAATCAAGGTCGGTGGGATGCAGCGGAAGAGCTGGAGGTGCAAGTGATGGAGACTCGCAAAACGAAGCTGGGAGCGGACCATCCAGACACGCTGACCAGCATGAACAATCTTGCTTTCACGTGGAAAGCACAAGGTCGAGCTACAGAGGCGATACGTCTAATGACAGAATGTGTACAGCTTCGAGATCGAGTTCTAGGAACTAGACATCCCCATTTCATTTCCTCCTCGAAAATATTGGCAGACTGGGAGGCAGACCGAATAGAAGAAAGCAGTGAGCAAGATGATACTGGTGCTATCAGGTAGGATTGCGGCGGCTGAAATCTTAAATGTATACAGTGTTGAGATGATTGGCAGGTCTTCATAATGCTGCTGGAACTTCGCAAGACCTGCTCACTTGCTATGAGAAATTTACCTCGAGTAATTTACCTCACATGGGAAGAGGCTATGGTATTGCTGGGCGATGACACTCGTACATCCACACAGCGAACTCTGCCTCACCCAATGGCGCTAGCCTGCCCAGTCCCGATAGAGAATAGAGTCTCTGGAGGGACCGGGCTAGATTACGGCTGAAATACTTACGCGAAAGTCCCGTGGCTGTATGGGTCGCCGAAAGCGGAAGCTTGATCGGTCGCATGTACCAGCCTGCGTGGTGGAAATTTCTAAAATTGCTTTAAACACAGCGCATACCACGGATGAAGGCGTTCTAACATCATATCGGAGTTTTGTGTCTTAGATTAGTCCATTCATGACTTTTTCCAATGGAAAATTGGATGATGGTGGTGTAGCAGGGAAATACTGTCGCGCCGTCTAAGGTGCACTTCAAATACACCCCGGGAAAGCAGCTAACTTGCAGCCAAGCAATCGTAACTTTTGAGATGCACATAGTTTTTAAAGTCTAGAAACGATGAAAAAGCGAAGTTCACGTAAATTTATAAGAGCTGCAACTTTGACGATGCAGGTGTGTCTTGGCATAATTTATGTAGATTCCCTGAATCAAAGGATTTCGTAAACCAGAAGAACTTGACCTTTATTAGAACTGTAGAGCACGTGCATAAAGATAAGAGATAAGTAGACTACAGATAGATCCTCTAAAATAGAAGCGCAATGAAGAAGCAGTAATAGACGACTAGCTACGAAATCGCGAAGATACTTCGAATTAGAACTGATAGAGATAAAGAAATAACCATGTTCCTCGATCGTAACGCCTCCGCTTCAATCAGCGGGCCAAGCGTCGATAACTTAGTATTAAAGTTCACGATACTGTCCCATGGATCTTCATCGCGTGGTTTTGCAAGTGCATCTTACAGTTGAGCAATATATTGCAAACCCTGCAGTCGATCCTCTCGCCGTCCCTGATATTGGATAAGTGTTTTCGCCGAAAGTGCTTGCTAAGATCAGAGGGGATGCTGAAAGAATAAACCCGTGTAGTAAGCGGTAAAGCGACATTACCAAGACAAAGAAAACATATCGTCGGTCGCTTTTCCTTAAACACCGACAACATAGCGGCCTCTATTTCCTTCTCCATTGGCTCAGCGGAAGCTGCTGATCGGTAGTCATCCTCCTTTTTAATCAATAGGCGCTTCGTCTGGCCTCGAGAGCGCGTTCGGCTTTTGGGTGTATCGCCTTCTTCGATTTTGCAATACTCTGTGACGGCGATAATGGCCTCGCTCCGCCGCCGGAACTCCTCCTCGAGAGTGTTCCCTGGTGGGGCAAGTATAAGCGCCTCGATCAATCTCTTCTGTTCCGGCAGTGTCTCGCCCCTGAAGTAGGACGCAACCGTTGGCTTTTGAGTTTTGACTGATCTTCACGCCCGACAGCTGGCGTTCAATCGCTCGTACCGGGCCTTCCTTCTCATACTTCTCTTGAAGTTCTGCAAGGAGTGATGCCCGAAGGCGTTGCTTCTCACCTATGATCGTCTTGTTGTGTTCAATGTACTTAATATGCTTCGGCCCGTAGCGACGCTTTAGTCTGTCCCGATCCTGCAGCAGGGAACGAATAAGCGGGTTTTGGTTCACCGAGTCTGCCTGCTCTGCAGTCAGGCCCCAGGGCTGATTCGGGTCAATCCATCGGCTCATGTTACAAGCCGCTTGCATGACTGCATCTTGGGGCTGGAGTCGCCGCACAATTGCAGCAGCGTCCACGGTCACTCGTCGATGGAGGTAGTGTTTTAATGCAGCAGCGTCCACGGTCACTCGTCGATGGAGGTAGTGTTTTAAGAACGTCCGCGGATCACCGTGCTGCATCATCAGGTTCTGGAGCGCCTCGCTGACGTTGCCTACCAAAGAACACCACTCGCATCAGCCAAATAGAGCGTTAAGGGGAGGCCACATACCGTTTTCATTAAAAGCCTTTCCAGCACCATATCGGAGTGCGTATGGGCGCAGAAGCAGCTTGAACCCAGTAAGCTCGCCGACCTTCTTCATCGCATACCGGATCGTTGAGTACTCTAGTGGCTCGTCCTTCGATATCTCCCATCCCTCTGGCGTTTTAATAGCTTTGCGAAAGATCGGCACATCGTCTAGGTCAGATCGTAGCGGCAGTAGTAGTTGGTTATGACCTGGCTCGATATCCAGCCTGCTAAGCTGCTTCGGGGAGGTAAGGCTTGGTGCTGCGAAAGCTTGGTCATCGAAAATCAAACCCAGCAGGAGCACATGTGGGCTGTAGATTAAAGACGGATCATATATGATCTCTGGGATCGGAAATGTATTCCTACGCACCAGTAAGTAGGTTGCATAAAAAGAAGAGCAGCTGTAAGGGAGGAAATATAAGGAAATTCAACGCACATATCCTTAATACCAAGGAAGCTCTTTGTAAACTCGAATGCAAATCCAAGGAGAATCCGATTCGGCCCGCCTTCAGGGTCTCGCAGTAATGTAACTCTAATGTGTCGGTAGCAGAGGTTTAGTAATGCCCCAGGACGATTAGCCGTAAAACCCCCAATTTGCATGAAAAGCTGCATCTCGACCCGGATTCTCCCATGTGAGTATCGTTTTTTGACTGCGCACAAATTTGTCCGCAGCGCTTCTTTCAGATCCTCGACATACATGCGCGGCTTTTCCCTGGCTCCCTTTTTCAATCCCGTGTCTCTTCGCCAGCTTTCGCAGCACCTGAAAGACAGCGTTAAAATGGACCGATGATACTACGGCACGAGCTGTCATACCGTATGCATCCCACGCGTCGTCGGTCGAACCGTTAATCTTGTCGCCAGTGGCTCGCTCGTACGTAAGCCAATAGATTTTCCAGTATGTCCCTAAAGAACTAGCTAGTTTAGTCCCTCGAAGTCGCCGTCCCTCCTTCCCGCGGCGTTGGCTGAGCAGCCAGTGGAAAAAGTTGTGCAATACGTTGATTGATATGGTCTGGTACATCTTCTTGGGGTCTTTTCCGATATACGCACAGTATCTATCCAGCGTCAGAGAAATATAGCAATATAGCATAGAAGGCCATGCTGCTTACTGGTACCATTGCGCTTCGCTCCGGTCGAGGAGGAGGGTAGTACCATCGCTATAATCCTCCTTGGTATACTCGGAGTCGTCAAAGTCATCCAGCAGCTGATTGTAGTACTCTGGTGGATGCTCATTGCCTTCGAGTAGCCATGCTGACCCTTTGTTAAGGCCTTCGTCCGAGTCATAACCTGAGGTATCCGGCGTATCGTTCAGATTCGTTCGGTGTGCCGACGAGTCGTCGTCAGATTGCGAGCTGGTACTGTCCCCGTCAGACCAGGAATCGTCCACGGTCGGGCGACGCATTGAGTCCGGTTCGCCGACTCCAACGCCGGTGAAAGTGCCGGAGAGGCGAAGGCGTATGTGAGAGTAGAAGGAAAGGGAAGAGACACAAGATCTTTGGAGCAAATAACAGTCTTCGGTTGTATAGGAAGGACAGTGGGGAGAAGAGATAACGATTCGAAGAACGTGAAGAGAAGGAGGGCGACGCCATTTTAAGAAAATGTCGCGGAATCTGTTGGAGAGCCATTTCGGGCCCTTCTTCTGGCCCTTTAGACGCCAGAGGATGAGCGAGTGAGAGTAGAGTTGGAAAGCAGAGTTAGAAAACGAAATACTGAAAACTAGACGTCGCATGCTCTAAGTCAGAGCGGAGCTAAAATGGGACATAGACCAAAGTTGGTAGGGCATGACTCAGATCCATGTCAGTGAGATCCATGTCAGCGAGTAAGGGGAGTTCTCATTGGCGCTGGAGCATGGCAGATTTACCTCCAAAAACGGCGTCACAAACCTCCAAAAACGGACGTCAATCTGCCGTCTTTTTGTTTAAATAGGATTTACCAACAAATTCGCAATATCAGGAACTGTAAGAAACTAGACCGTTTCCAGCGGGTATCCACAGTTGTAAAACTGGGTTGTCAACGAGCTAACGTACTGTGGATCGGAGGTTGCAAAACCTCTCCAATGTCACAGATGCCTAGCTGCGGACCAATAGACAAGAACTTTGACTCGGAGTGTGTAGAATCTTGAACTTTTGCTGTAGACGAGGGGAGTGGCCACCAGCCCGTGGTTCATGGAAAGTGTCCATTGTTATAGACTCATACAGAAAGATTGCATATGAGATTGGTTCTACACGGGGAAAGCGAGAAATATGTAGCAAGGAATGAATCGAAGGCGGGAAGATGGCGACGAGAGGAACTGCAGGCATCACCGTCGACTGAAATCCAGATGCGAGAGGTCAAGAGAAACGGGAAGCGCAAGTTCCTGTTCGTACCTGACATGTACCGCTGTTCTCTCCGAAGTATATCCGGAGCGGACGGGACCACATCAACTTGAATATAGGGCATCCCGTCTGCTCTGCCGTACTCAAGCAGGTTAGAGACAGAATAGTACTACGGTGGGTGACCACGTGGGAAGTCTTCACAATAGTACCATCCGGTTCGCCTGCCATTGGCCGGGCGAGTTACCATACATACTTAGTCAACGCGTCGTTAGGAGATACTGTAATCAAAAAATTAGGGCTGCGTAGAGTACTGTGTCACAGAATATCTGTGTTTCTTGGCGTTTCCTCACGGCTTCATTCCGCATTCGATTCTATACACCTATTCTTTCCCTTTTTAGGGAAAAGATCACCATTGTAAACCATATAAAATAGCTGCAGGAACAGCCTGTTTTCGTAGGATCCGGCTCTTCAGGATCAAGGCCAATCTATCTACGCTCTTTTGGAATCTAACGGTGTTTTCCCACTGTGCCGCTGCATTAATCACCTGATTGAGCGAAACCGCTATTTATCTCACATACTGCATGTAGTACTAATAGGAACAGGGCCTAAATCTAATGTTGCGAATTAGGATCATTTGCTTATTGATCATAGCTATCTGGCACCATTGTTCCAATCATCCACTTCCCATACACACTCTCTGTCGCGAGCTCTTTGATCTTCCCATCGATTAGATAATACATCCGCACTGCTGTATTGCTCCATCCTGCCACACCTATCGGCCCATTCGGTGTGCTCGAGCCCGGAACCGATGACCCAAGATCTCCAACTGACCATTTGCTGTTCGAATACTGCACCTGCTGCATCTTAGTGCCGTCGAGGTAGAAGACTTGGACTGCATCGGGGGTATCAGACACCGCGACGCCAAGCGAGCGGGGGATTTCTCTGGGGATGTTCGCGGGGATTGTCTGGACTGTTTTAGGTTAGTTTCTTAAACCTTAACATCACGCCGACACGCAAAACTACAGAGTAGGGGTGGAAAAAGCACGATAGACCTTTTGTCCACGTTGAACTCGTCCAAACTGACGATGCCATCTGCAACCTTGTCTCCTCATTGAACCAAAACAGCCAAATCTCCCCCTTCACCATCTTCACTGCGACTGGCGACGCCAGATGTGCCTTTGCACCATTACTGATTTCCCGCGGCGCGCGCCATCCGCTCGTAGGGTCGTATGCGGCTTCTAGGACAGAGCCGTCGCTACCGACCATGTATTCGCGTAGGATGTTTAATGAGGGGGAAATGAGAGAGAGTCCGGCGCCCGCGATGAGGGCGGAGGAGGACGGGATGGTGTTGCTCTCTGGGTTTGTGCAGAGCGTGCCGTTCCCGTGGCAGCGGAAGACGAGACTGGCGAGGGTGCTTTGCGAACGTGCCGTATAGTGCATGCGGATTTCCTGTAACTCGAATGTTAATGTCCGTATACGCTAGAACCACGTAGGTCAAGTCTCACAAAGTAGTCGTTGGACTGCCATGTCGCAGCAGCAATCGGAGTATTGTCAATAGCAGGCAACGACATGTTTAGTTTCATGGGATTCGCCCAGATGCTGGGCTTGTTGAAGTAGCCATGCATATACAGGTCCCCATTGGATACCTGCCAGAAGATGAAGATTGTCGCATCAGATTGGGCGGCTACGATTGCGCGCATTGGCTTCGGTGCTGGGACACTGGTGTTTGTGTCGGGCGGGGAGTTAAGGTTATTGGTGGTTAATGGAGCTTGCCCATCTTGGCGATTCTGGTTATTGACAGCGTTAGTCGGGCTGTTTCATATCATACTGAAATCATATCCTATGCTATGTTAGACTTACAGACTTGTGCCTGCTCCCAAGAATACCTCCCGCTACGCCTCCCACTATGGCCGCAACGAGCACGAAGAAAACCAGGCCAAAATATAATATCCTCCGGCGAATACCGCATACTCTCTTCTTATTCTCAGCCGGTATGACACTGGCGGCGTTGCTCTTAAGTGCATTAGCATCTACTTCATGAACCGCTACCGGATACAAGCCATGCGACTCATGTTGATTGTTCGGGTCGGCGTGAGCATATTGACTTCGGTATTGGTCTTGAGACTCCGAATAATGTACCTCGGGGTAGGAGTGGTCAAGATGATGCGAGTTCTGGAACGATTCCGGAAGCGGGTCAAGATCGTGCTCTACGGGCTGTGAATTTCCAATTATTTTTAATTCCTGGATGTGTTAGCCACGAGCATAAAGTCAGACTCACAGTGCTTTGCAAGCCCGTCATGATTATATATGCGAGCACCGATCTTTCTACCCTTAGGTTACCTCGCCATTTCTCAAGCCAGGTTGGGTTTCCATTCGATTGAAAACCAGAAATGGGCGGACAGATCAGGGTCTTATTAACGCAAAATCATATGCATTCTGATCTGCAAGCCTCGTTCATCTGAGGATGCAGCCTATCGCGGATGGCTAGCGCATGTAAGAGCAACAATCGGTCACGGGGCTTTTGAGCGTGAAAACCACACGCTAGGACGGGACTCGTCGCTAAATCGGGCCTTCCTCTAACTAATTCTAGTTGGTAAGACAAGGGTTATCATTAAGGTGGCCCCCCGATGCATACTATTTTTTCGCATAGGTTGTCACAGTAATGACTTGTCGCTACGACTTTGGCTGTTTTAGCCCTACGGCCTGAGGGTGATGGAGGCCTAAGCATACCTGCCGGACCGGCCCGATATGAGACTCTATTCAGGCGAAAGACCTCGCTCGTACTGCTGGAGGGATCATATCCATACCGCATACTCTGGAACTAATTGAACTCCACAGCACCGCGTATACGAACTTTCCTGGGGTGATTATAGTTTTTTTTTAGCATTATATCTATTCGCAGAGAACTTTTTAGCATGTTTACGTATGGAAACCATGGTATTCTGTCACGGTTGTACTTTTCGTTGCTTCAAGGCGTTGATGGATTGATGCCTTATGGCTTGACCACCAGGGGGACGAAATTCGTGGCGCGGAGGCCAAACCCCAAATCCTCACCAAAATCGCTAACTTTGACCCCGAATATCTCCGCCAAACGAGGCTTATTTTCAATTCTGATCAATAGAATCAATTTGTACTTAAAGATATCCTTATAATAAAAGATGCAGAAAGTTACAGTTTAATTTGGCGGACTCAGCAAATTTTGGTAAGGTTTTATGGATACAAGTGTGCAATCCTCACCAAAATCTTGCCCGCCTCCTCCGCCAAAATTTGCTGAGTCCGCCAAATTAAACTGTAACTTTCTGCATCTTTTATTATAAGGATATCTTTTAAGTACAAATTGATTCTATTGATCAGAATTGAAAATAAGCCTCGTTTGGCGGAGATATTCGGGATCAAAGTTAGCGATTTTGGTGAGGATTTGGGGTTTGGCCTCCGCGCCACGAATTTCGTCCCCCCGGTGGACGATCATAGCTCTAGTAGGATATAGTCGCATGTGTTGAGGCTGGGCGCTCCCTATGGGAGCGTCCTCAAACTGAGGATGAGTAAGCTTCAGATGACGAACGGGGGGCCACATGGGCGACCTATTGGCCCGAACAGATGCATGAAGCAATCAATCAATCAACTAATTAGTGATGAGCCCCAATCACTCCTTCGGAGTTTTGGCGCGACCGTCCAATACAGGCGTGGCTAAACTATAAGTTTGCTTACCATCTCTTGGCATGGCTTCTCACGCCAAGACATACTGAGTGAGGCTTGGCCCATCATCCTTGTAGAGATGAGAATCAACGGATCCTATGTCTTGCATTTTGTGAGATAAATAGCGGTTTCGCTCAATCTGTTGGTTGGTGCAGCGATACAGTGGGAAAACACCATTAGATTCCAAAAGAGCGTAGAAAGATTGGCCTTGATCCTGAAGAGCAGGAATCCTACGAAAACAGGCCGTTCCTGCAGCTATTTTATATGGTTTATAATGGTGATCTATTCCCTAAAAAGGGAAAGAATAATTAGGGATAGAATCGAATACGGAACGAAGCCGCGGGGAAACGCCAAGAAACACAGATATTCTGTGACACCTGCCACCTTTGTCAACCGGACTCAGCCTTGCTGCAGTTTACACCCAAGCGGATGCCTGGGCAAAGTGGGCATGGCACTGATTTATGGACTAGCCTTCGGCCGGCATCAGGTCGATTCAACGTCCTTCGAGGATACCACACAATATCCCAATGACTCGACCGGGAATATGTTAAGGACGACGCATATTTGGAGATTAGATTAACTATCGTCTTTGACTTTTTGCACTTCAGGATACTTCGTTAACTCGTATAAAAAAGCTACAATATGTAGCCTTGGGTAGTGAGGCTGGTGGCGCATTGCCAGCTAGACATCTTGATACTTTAAAGTTTAAACCGAACAGCCTTTGCTGCGCTTTACACCGCGCTGAAAGCCTTGTCCAGCGGCCGAAGGCAAACCATATTGATTCTGCCGCGTCGTGGCAGAGCCTCACTTTTCCACCTCCCATAATTATGGCTTCACCGTATTTTCTCCTTCTCTTCTGTAAGCCTCCTTCGGTCAACTGTGAGCTCCATCTCAACAGATTCTGGTTGCTTGATAACGTCTTATATAGTCTGATACGATCAGGCCTCACTAATAACTACCTCGGATTAAAAAGAGCTACCTATATCTATCTCCGCACCTGCGAATTCAGGACCTTTCCTATCGACCTTACATTCTACCGTTTTTCGATATAACTTACCAAATTCTGAAACGATTCCGAAGAGAGACCTCGAGCCTAATAGTGGTCAAGGGCAAGAAAAGAAGAGGAAAATAGACTACGAGGATCATCAACTACCACCGTCTAATGCTTCTACACGAACGTTTGCCAACGAATGCTATACGATCGGTTGGATTTGCGCCCTCGTTACAAAGTATGTTGCCGCGCAGGCTTTCCTCGACGAAGAACACGACCGGGCAGAATTCGTCGATACTAACGATAACAATGACTACATATTGGGCAGAATGGGAGAACACAATGTTGTTATTGCTGTTCTACCCGAGGGCGAGTACGGGCTGGCCTCCGCAGCAACCGTAGCGAGAGATATGCTGCATAGCTTTCCTAATGTCAGAATTGGCCTGATGGTCGGCATCGGTGGCGGCGCACCGAGTCGAAAGCATGATATCCGTCTAGGTGACGTAATCGTCAGTGTTTCCCGCGATGGGAACGGCGGTGTATTCCAGTACGACTTCGGCAATACGATACAAGACCAAAGCTTTCGAACGACTGGTTACTTGAACCAGCCGCCCACAGTCCTCCGCACGGCGGTAAATGGGGTCAAGGCACAGCATGAGAAGAACGGGCACCAGTTTGAAGAAACAATCAACACTATTCTGGAGAAGAATCGGAGAATGAGGAAGAAGTATAGGCGTTCTGACCCAAGCAGTGACAGGCTGTACCTAAGCCATATCACCCATCCTGGCATCTACTCGTGGACCCGAAGCAGAGTTTGACGACCCACGCCGCAAAGGGCTACTCCAAGCTTTTAAGGATGCTCTAGCTGTCGATACAATACAACCGACAGCTTGGGCGTGCCTCTGGCTTAGCGATATTGATGCCCTAACGGACCTTGTCTCCGATGCTAAAATAAAGCCAGCCTATATCAAGGGTATTATTGGAGGCATAGAATCACAAGCAAGATTAGTTCCAACATGTATGTTGCTAGCCCTTATTCTGTTCGATTACTAATATTATATATAGGGACCCAACGAAAGCGACCGGCCTCTGCTGCTTCTACTTTACAGCATCCGTCTACTCCACAGCAACCTTCTACTCCTCTTCAGCCGTCTCCGTTACAGCAGCCCCCTTCGGCACAGGGTAGTCGAGGACAAAAGCGAAATAGCAGTGGTAGGTCGTTGACTTCTCGCTCTAGACAAGAGCGAGATCTGGTTAGTCCATATTAAGAATATTTCTATTAGGGTTTTTACTAATATTCTATAGTGTCAAGAGAGAGATCAAAAAAGATGCATACTTACAAAATCCGGCGAGCCAAATGAAGTTGCGCATATCTACCCATACTCCATGCGATACGAGGACGGAACTACTAAACCGCTAGCGCTCTCTTTTTGGGATATTCTACGGGCATTCTGGTCCAAGGAGCGTATAGATGCTTGGTACAATACAATATTCCCAACCGGCACTGAGGTCTGTCAAAACCTCATATGCCTTGCTCCGAACGCACACGCATACTGGGGAGGAGCATATTTTGCACTCAAACCAATTAGGATTTCGGACGACAAGAAGCGTCTGGATATACAGTTTTTCTGGTTATCGTCAAGCGCACGCGTTCCCGAGATTAATATCCTTCAAGCTCCTTCGTTATGGGCCTTAGATCAAGGACCAAATCTAACAATGCTCTTCAATAATGAAACTCGAAAAGAAATTCGCTCTGGAGACGAAATCGCTCTTGAAACTGACGACCCGGTATTACGACCTCTGCCCGACTTTAGGTTATTGGAGATGCAATGGTTTTTGCACCGCGTTACAGCAATGAGCGGAGCCGCTGAACCCCAGAACGACTTCCACGATAATAGCGACGACGACATTACAATGACCTTGCAAGATCGATGGAACATGTATACGCAGGATGATTGGGACATGGAGACAGAGGAAGGGCCTGATACATACGTAGAAACTCCGAGGGAGTGTTTCTCGGAAGAACGCAGCTTTGTGCAACTCAATGCTTATTAAAGATCCGACCGTATAGTCACACTTCGTGGTGGAGAACATCGTGAGCAGGAGAACCACGAAAGGAAAGATTATGATGAGGAGTATTATGACGGGGAGGAGTGCCAAGGGGAGTTAACAAAGCTGGATAGCATTAACATGGCAACGAATTGTGAGGAAGAACCTTGTATGACTTTATTCAACGATCACGTTACGGCATTTCTTTCAAGAAAGATGACTCCTGCAGAGACCAATTACGACATTTACGACAAGGAACTTTTGGCCATCATCAAGGCCTTTGAAGAATGGTACGTCGAACTGTCAGGCAATAAGGTTGAACACCCGATCCAAGTGATTTCAGATCACAAGAACCTCGAGTACTTCATGACGACGAAGAAACTTAACAGGCGTCAAGCTCGCTGGGCAGAGTTTCTATCACAGTTCAAATTCGTCATCAATTA
This sequence comes from Eremomyces bilateralis CBS 781.70, assembly GCF_010015585.1. Taxonomy (NCBI): domain Eukaryota; kingdom Fungi; phylum Ascomycota; class Dothideomycetes; order Eremomycetales; family Eremomycetaceae; genus Eremomyces; species Eremomyces bilateralis. Next base: position 511,907 of record NW_022985071.1, read on the forward strand.
TCGACCAGGAAAGCAAAGCACTAAACCTGACGCGCTTACGAGGCGCCCTGGAGATCTCCCAGAGAGTTTCGACGACCCTAGAATTAAACAGCAAGAACAATGCATTCTCGAACCTCACCGTCTTGATCCGCGGATACGCCAAGACTCGAAAACCTTGATCCGACTGGCTTGCATAGTCACTGACACGTTGACATACTCTATGAAGGAGATCATAGGAGCACTAACCGACGTGCTCGAAACGGAAGTCCCGGAAGCAGACACCCCAAAACCATCCGCCGAACTAGCACCTGAACCGGAGCCGTTAGGACCAAGACTGACCGCCGACGACCCAACAGTGGACACTCGAGAGTTCCTTTCAAGAGATACTAAGCTCCCAGATACGCAGGAAGTATGAGAACGTATCATAACTCTTTCGAAGGAAGATCAAATCATCCAAGACATTATTGCTGCAGTGGAACGAAAGGACCGAATCATCCCTTACCGCTTGATACATCGACACCATATTCGCCTTGACATTGCCAAATGTACCGTCTCTCCCGAGGGAGTTCTGAAGAGGCCGCCATAGTTGGGAGAAAAGGTCAGTGATGACAAGGTAAGAATGGGCAGAGATGACTGATAGGACTGACTGGGTCCTTGATGGTTAGGGGTTTGGGAGATGGAAGTTGGATTCATATGTGTGCAGCGTTTTCAGATATAGATTTAAAACTTTAGAACCAGCTCGAGATCTAAAATTGAGTTTAATAATGGAGAGTTTGATTGACGCTGTGGATGGTCGCAAGACCTGACTGGATAGTGGCTCCCGCGATAACCTGAAGTGTTTAGGTCGATTCCCCTCAAAGATGCCGGGTTGAACCTTTTACAACTGTAGACGCTTGTCAGAAATTCTTAAATGGACTGATGTCTCAGCTGCCATGATGATGATGGTTTCTCAGTGATGAACGATCGACCCACATTCGGCATCATACAAATGAACGAAGGATTTAACACCACCAAGGATCGGAACTCAACTACGGAATTCATGCCGGGCACTATAGAGAGGCAGCTTGATCTGGTAGGGCTATAACCACTGATTTGATTGGAAGTATTATCAAATATTCCGCTCTGGTTGTTCGGTTTATCCACGCATTAGCTGTGATGGCATGTATGACCACATTTATTACATGATTGAACCGGTTTTCGCACTGTCTTGCCACATGTCAAACGCTTCATGAACATCGCTATGGGAGTCTTCAGAGGAGAAGCAGCCCAATGTAAGGTATACTCCAGACCCTTAAACGCATAAGGTAATACTGTGAAGCTACTGATATAATCATGGACATTGGTACAGCTGGAGTTGAAGTGCTTGGTAGCATTTCACCCTTTCCGGCCTCTTTTCACTTGCCATATATAAACCGCCTAAGAGCATTTCCTATTAATGGTAATAAAACTAAACCAATGGTGCAACGTTGGGGACTTGTGAAGCTTGTGAGGCGCCCGTATTGGTCCCTGAACTTTTGCTGATTCACGGCTCGATTCCTACTGGGTTCCTTTTCTACCAAGTGGTTTTTTTGACTATGGTTAGATTGATATATTCTTCTTGGCATCCTGAGCATTATTCTTTAAGAAATGTTGACACCCTAAGGGTAGACGTCAGGGCCATCGGTTTCGACCGCACCGTTGGGCTATCATTCAGCTCAGGTGGTATCTTCAGATCACCGTGGGAATATATGTCGGGGATTCTCTGGCTACAGCATGTCCCCTTCATTCAACTTCTCGCCCCGTCTCCTGGCTAAGTAGACCCTCCCAGTTTCATACACGCCCAAATACAGACCACTCCCAGCCAACGTCCACACAAACCGCAACGCCCCCCCTCGAAACAAACCTCTCGCTCCCTCCTCCGCCAATATTCTCTTCCCAACCGCCCACGAACTCTCCGACTTCGCGAACACACGCACATGCCTATGGCCCGTTGCATCCAATATCGGCTTTCCATCCCTATTCCCATTTCCGTTCCCCGTCGCCTTCCCCCCAGACTTTCTCCTTCCCCCTTCCCCATCCATTACCTCCGCCGCCCTCAACATCACCCTCGTCTTCACCACATCCACCGGCGTCGTCACCCATGCCGCCACACTCCCCGCCATCCCCGCCGCCCCGGCCGTCACCGCGGTCGTCTCCCACAAGCTCCCCGTCGCCCTCCCCGACCTTTCCAACCTCCCCCGCAGAAACAACTTTAGCTGCTCGAACAGCGGGAACTGCAGCGCGGTGAAAGGGAGGTTGCGCGAGGCGAGGGCAGAATAGCCATGCCAGAGGTGGAGGGGGTGCGAGCGGAATTTGCGGAGAGTGAGGAGGGAGGGGGAGGAGTGGAGGAGGGAGGAGGGGGTGGATGGACAGGAGGTGGAGGAGAGCATTTGGGCGTTTTGTTTGATGACTTCGGCGGGGGTGAGGATGGCGCAGGAGACGAGCTCGGCGATGGAGGAGGCGGTGGCGTGGATGATGGGGGTAGGGAGGAATGGGATGGAGGCGGAGGGGAGGGTAGGGTTGATACGGGTTAGAGTCGCTTTGATAGCTTCGTAGGTGGTGAAGAACGCTCCTGCTGCGATAGCGTTACTCTTTGGTCCCGATCGTCTCACATAACTAGAATTTAGGGCGTACAAGATGGCAATGTTGCGATGACCACCATGCCCACGCCTTGGTATAGTCCGCGGAACAGGGCATGCCGATTGACGGCCTGCGTCTTCGCGTCGAGGTAGCGCGTCCGGTATGAGGGCGACTGAATCCGAGTTTTGAGCGTATCAAGCGGGTAGACGATCAGGTCCACGCTGAATGCGGCGACGGCACCGGCCTAGGGCTACTTAGTTGTGTTCCATGCTCTTGGGGGGTTTCTTTGGTGCCCTACCAGTAATATGTCCGCAGTGGTGTTCTTTTGGTTTGGCATTTAGGCGACATGAGGGAATATGGCTACTGAATCAAAGAAATATCCAATAACTGGAGTTTGTGTCCTGTGAGATGAGTGAGAGTAGATTCATTTGGCCGTGGACAGTTGGCGATGTATGACGTCAGGGATTGATGCCACCAGCCCCTCTAAGGACTTGACTTCCGCTTCGAACGTCTCCGTCAAACCTGTGGTATGCCATAATTTGATTGCAAATCCTTTATTGCATCTTCGGTAGTGGTTTGCTATACAATAATGTTACGGAATATCTCCTGTCGTCAGTGAAATCAAATGGTCTCTCGAATCGACATGCGATCCTCTTGAGATGTGAGTCGTGATATGAGGATGTGATGGCCGCGAGGGGCGAAAAACCGGTCGACCAGCGGGCTGGACCCGTGGGTCAATCAAGCCGGTCAGTACGGTGGTGTACCAGTGATTATGATCGAGCATCGACAAATATTCACCGACTGGTGGGCAGTGCCGGATGAATTGGGTTGGGCTGGTTCATAAGGCTGGAGTGCACCGCCCATTACCAGCCATCTTGATACATGCTGATATCCACCCTGATACTAGTATCGCAACGACAATCGTTCACTATTATGTACAGCAACCCGGGACGCCACATCCGGTGATGATCTTTGGGCTGTCGTCATGTCGCACGGAATAGTTCGGTCAGAGAGCCCCGGGCAGCACTGGGGGATTTCCGGACATCATCGTCGCCTCGTCGTTGCCTACTCGTTGACTGCAATTGAGCGCGACATATTCTTCCTTGCAGCCGAAACTTGAACAATAATACCTTAAATCAACATTTCCTGACCTTGTGGTGATTGGCCTGACGCCTCTTTTGACCGCATTTTTCCTGTCGCATCTCTAAGTCAACTACCCTTCAAGTGTAAATTGCTATTGAAGCGCCCCGCTGCTGTGCGCTACTCGAAACGACACCACCTGCAACACTCCCCTTCTACGACACACGCATATTGCTGTCATGCGGGCACCTGATTGAATGATAGCGTATCAATCCCTTGACATCGCTGGCTTTTGCCTCTCTCCGCTTCAGGAACCGTAGCGTGACGTGCTGCCCAGCATTTTCGAAGCTTTCTCGGTCTGCGTCTGGCGCGGACTCATCATCATCTCACCGGCCCTATTCACCGCAGACACTACTATTGCGCCTCCAGCCTCCTCTAGCATCCGCCCCCACAGTGGCCAAGCCCCGAGCGTTCTATTCGAGAACGACGCACCTATATCTCACCCCATTCCAACCTTGTCGTCCCATCTCTCTTCTTTCTTGTTTCTTTTTCAAGAAAGCTCAAATTCATTTGAAGAGCGTCGGCTTTTCTTTTTGTGCAATCCGCCACCTTTCACCCCCGCCTGACGTCACATCCGTCAGCAAACATTCCCACTGCAATCGCAGATCAAGGTTCGTGCTCAAATTCTTTTTATCATGGCGTCTCTATCAAAATCGCATCGATCAGGAATTAACATTCTGAAAGAGAGGTCGTCGCCACCTTCCGAACAGCCCTTGGATCGATTGGATAGTGTTTCGCGCTCCAGCAACTACCCCGCCTCACCTAGCCTGCCACATCGAGCCTCGTCGACGTCGCAGAAATGTCCGACTACTACGACGATGATCGGTATCGGCGCCGAGCTCGCCCGACTCGTGATTACTCGCCCGAGTATGTGAGAGAAGAAACATACATCTCACGCGGTTCTCGCGACGCGCCCTCACGAGATCTCGTCTATCGCGGGCGTCCAGAAGAGGAATCTGTTGAGGACATCCGTCGAGAATTCCCTCCTCCTCGTGGAAACGACTATCTACCGCGACGAGCCAGATCGGCGCGCAATCGACGGGAGAGCTACTACGACGATGATGACTACAGCGAGTACAGTCGTGGAGCCGGCGGCTATGCGCGTGGAGCACGACGAGATCGCTATGACGATGGCTACGGCAGCGACGAATACGACCGGCCCGAGCGGCCACGTATGGAGCGGCGGAAGAGCAGAGTCGAGAAATTCGCCGACGAGCTCGGTCTCGGTGGCATCGTTGGGGCCGTGACTGGTGCAGCGCGCTCCAGGTCAGGAGGCCGCCACGACCGACACCGAGACCGTGGCTACGACAGCGATGGCGACCTCCACTACGACCGCCGGGGACGCGCTCGCAGCAAGTCTCGCGATACCGGGAAGAAATGGCAACAAGCCGCCACCGCGGCCGTCCTTGCAGGTGCCGTCGAAGCATATCGGACGCGCAAGGTCGACGGGCCATGGAAGGGAGAGAAGGGCAAGCGCATCGCAACCACTGCGCTGTCCGCCGCCGGTATCGACGGTTTGATCGACAAGGACCCAAGCGACCACTCCAAACGCCATGTGGTCGAATCCGTCATCGGCGGTCTCGTCACCAACCGCATCGCCAACGGACCGCGTTCCCGCTCTCAATCCCGCGGCCGCGGTCTCGATCACCCCCGCTCCCGCTCTCGCGGCCGCTCTCTCAGTCGCGTCAGCTCCATCTTCTCCCGTAGCAAGTCCCGAGGCGACTCCCAAAGCGGCTCGCGTAGCCCCAAACGAGCTCGCTCCCGCTCCCGCATCGCCGCACTCGCTACCGCCGGAGGCGTCGCTGCTGCCGGCAAAGCCATCTACGACCGCGTCCGCTCCAAGTCGCGACGTCGGGACCGCTCCCGGAGCCGCAGCTCCAGCGAGGATTCATATGTGCCGTCACGGCGACAACGCTACCAAGGTGGGCGCGACCGAGGCCGGGACCTCTCCCTCAGCGAAAACTCATATATTGACGACGACAAGGTCGCGCGACCTAGAGGGCGCGGCGCGGCCGGGGCCGCGGGCATGGGTGGGCCCGGGGCCGACAGGAACCTACGAGATCAAAGTACGTCCAGTATTTCTACTACCGATTTGGAGAACCAGCGGCGGAAGCGGCGCGGCAAGGAGCTTATCACGGCGGGGCTGGCGACCGTCGCGACAATCCACGCGGCGCACGGCGTCTACTCGTCCATGGCGGCGTCCGACAAGCGCCACAAGGCCGTCATGGAGGGCGAGATGTCCCCTGAGGAGGCGCGCAAGAACAAGTCCAAGAACATGCTCCAGGACGCTGCGTCCATCGGCATCGCCGCCCTCGGAATCAAGTCCGCCTTCACCGAGTGGAAGGGAATGAACGAGCAGCGCCAGGGCATCAAGGAGCTTGAGGAGAAGCATCGCAAGCGTCGCAAGCTGAAAGAACGCCGTGCCCGCGAGATGTCGCTCGTCGGCTCCACTGGAGCTTCGCAGTATGGTGGTGGTGGTGGTGGTGGTTATTATCCGCAAGCTAACCCTTACGGCTACACAGCACCTCCGACTTCATACCAGGACGGTAATCCGTACGGCAGCGCCCTGCCGCCGCCACCCATGGGTGCTCCACCCAATAGGTATTAGGGAGTGGTCACGATAGGATGGAGGGCCGGATGGGTATCCGTTCGTCGACCCCTACTCATGCCTTCCCTGTGCAACCCATGAGTTTGTCGACAGTGTTTTTCTGGTTTCCGATGAGTATTATTATTTCGGAAAATACGTATGGTCGAATGGGCAGAATTCAAGAATAATGGAGGATTCCTCCGCGATGGACGGGTGGGCTTCATGATGCGATGACATTTTTCACGGATGAAACGGTTCTAGATCGGAGACCGGGCTTTTCTTTGACTGAGACTGGCTTTGAGGTCGGAATTTACTCCTAGCTCTCTACCTATGATTCTCTAAATCTTCAAACCATGCGGTGGTGCTTGGAATGTGCGTGTTCAATGTCGTGTACTCGTTCGGTCAATGGTCTACAAATCAAGGACTGGGCTGGGGTATAACTCCAGTAACTCCGTACCGTAAGACGGTAGTTCGTCAAAAATGACCATAAAATGATATTCTCATATTCAGGTTAAGGTAGGATCCTTGGCGGCTTGGCAATTTTTACTCCACCAACACGCGTCAGAACGCGCATTTCATCAATTATATCAACGCAGCAACCACCACGTTCATTACTTTATCAATTTAGGTATTTTTGAGGAGCTATTGACAGAAAACACCTACTTATCTATTTAGATGGTAGCCATGCCTCCTTTCCAGCTACCAGCTACCAGGTCTCAGATCTCAGATGCGACTTTACGCGACATAGAGTACCGTCTCAACGCTGGACAAGTCAATATGCACATAATCGCCGCAACGAGTATAAACAAGAATACAATGACGAGATTAAGGAAGCGATGGAGCGAGACTGGGACCATTTACGCCATAAGGACGCGTCGCCCTGGTCCTAGACCTAT
>NW_022985071.1:519516-647331 GCF_010015585.1 Eremomyces bilateralis CBS 781.70
GAGAGATGTTTAAACAATGGCTTCAGGAATGCGTTTTGCCGAAAATGAATCCATTCCCTGGTCCGCGGTCTATTCTGATTATGGATAACTGCAGTACTCATCGCATTACGGTAGGTCTTCTGTCTTAGCCTGGCTATCATATAAACTTACAAAGTAGTAGGGTATTCGCCAATTATGCGACGCTAAGGGTGTTCTTCTTAAATACTTCCCTCCATACTCGCCAGACTTAAATCCCATTGAGCCCTCGTTCCATGTCTTAAAAAGCTGGATGAAGCGGAATGATGATTTGCTTCCAGAGTTTAGGGAAGGCTATGAGGCGGCGTTTGTAGAGTTTCTAAAGGCAGCATGTATTGCTTTTACTGACCGGACAAACCATCAAGCGCTGTGGCTGAAGTCTGGATATAATGTTCATGGTATTAATTTATAGATAAATCCGAGACCGTTTAAAAGGCACGATGGTTTACTAGCCACCCCCTCTAGTGACCGGAGGGTTAATAAACGACCGTTTAAAGCGTTCGAGTAGCTTCTTTGACCCGATGCTCTTAAGATAACCATCCTTGATATTCAGCCTCTCAGCAAGACGGATAGGATTTCTGCGAGCCTCCAGATTCGCATCGCCTATGGTATAACCTTCATTATCAAGGTCCTCGCCTGCCTTGATCAACTCTTCCCTTTGCGCTTCAGGCCAGCCCTGACCTATCCACCTACAAAACTCCCGGACCGTGAAGCCGTCGACTGATGATACTGGAGAACTGGGAGGTACTGGAAATTGAGTTGCCATAGGTGTGGTAGGCGGCATACCCCAGGGCGTCATACCCATAGATGGGAAGCCGAAGTTGAAGTTCTGGGTAGGGCCTGGCTGTGATGATAGAGTCTCAGTGGAAGACCGCTTTGATTTGGAAGTATTTCGGGCCTCTTGTGCTTGTTTCTGTTGGTCCCACGTAAAAAGCTGTTGCTGGATAGGGGCAGGAGGTGTTTCGATACTGTGAAGAGTAGGAGATATGCGGATTAGTTCGGCCCAGTTCTTAGTAATGCGATCAGATATCTCCATATGGCGATTTTCTGCCTGTGGGTTCGGCCAGCAATATAATGACCTTGCAGGACACCGATGTGAACCCAACGTGCACTTCCATCGCTGGGTAATCTCAGTCACAAGCGCACTCTTATCTGTATTGGCGGTGGTAATCGCTTGTACCGCCGGAGTAAGAGGATGCGCCAAAGATAGGGTACTGCCAGAAGATGCAGCAGTTGTCGATTGCCTGAGAATAGGGACTGGAGTCGGTAATGGCTCGAAAGTTGTGCCATATTTAACTTCAATGGTAATCTTGAGGTTTTGTAGGTTGAGTTCATGATACTGATAGTGTAAAACAGCGCGGAATTCTTTAGCGTCGTTATCAGTACTAAGATCAATGTCGTTCTCAACCACAGGTTTCGTTCGGCTATCAATCATTGCTGCAGAGAATGAAGCCTTCGTCTCATGATGATAGACGAGAGGTTCAAACCGCTTCATTGCTTGTGATTTGGCGATAGATTGCGCAACCTCCAGAATCTTCTCGCGATTGATATCCGCAAGGCTCGCTGCTGTCATTTTCTTCGGAAGTGCTAGCCCATCAAGGTATGGAATGAGCGTGAGGATGTTCTTCATAGTCTTGCCGAATAGATTGTATATCTTATTGGTTGATTGAGATGCTGAATTCGCAGCAGGGCTGGCAATAGGCGATGATATCCCAGGTTGAGATCCGGTACCAAACCCTTGGACATTTGCTAAAACAGAACCTCGTTTCAGACGCTTGCGAGGTAACTCAACAACACCATCAGTAGAATCTACCTCATCCTGGCCGTCGCTACTATCGTCGTTATCCGAAATGATAAAGGTACGCCCCCTGGCAGGAGTCGGCGTGGACGGTGGAAAAGAGACTGCTTTCGTTTGCTTGCGTTTCTTCGCTGCTGCTACAGGCTGAGCCTTCGTAGGCCCTGCCCTCGTTGTGGTCTTCGCGGATTTCGTAGTCTTCGAACTAGCAGCTCTGCCGTTATCACTAGTAGAGCTACCTTTTGAATTCGACTTTGTTGCCTTTTTTATAGGTCGACGACCAACCGCTGGTGCTAGTCTTGCTTGCACTACGTTATCTGGTGTGTCTTGATGTAGAGGATCCGCGAAACCGACTCGCATCTGCCTGCGTCTGAGTCTACGTCGTCGAGAATATGGTGTATCCGTTTCTATATCGGATTTCAATTCGGATTCACTATGACGAGGACTTGATGACGGGATATTGCGGTTTGATTGATCGCGCGTACGGGCCATTCCTAACAGAGTTTCGACTGCAGCTTCTTCTCCAGAGTCGTATTCGTTGTTCATCGATCGAGATAGTGCTTTGGAATATGCGATACGACGCGAGCCTGACGCGATTTAGTTCAACAAGTTCTGTAACTATAGTATTAAAACATACAGCGTTACGACAGCAGAAAATAAAGATTTCAACAAATGTTTGAAGCCTAAGAGCAATGATTATGGGCTAGATAAAAGCGCGATATTGATATAATTGATAAAAGCGCGTTCTGACGCGTGTTGGTGGAGTAAAAATTGCCAAGCCGCCAAGGATCCTACCTTAACCTGAATATGAGAATATGGCAATACGGCTCCGAGGAGATGCAAGAAGCCGACGGACGGTCCGCAGACTCATACCCTACCATCCCCGATTGTGTTTGTCCACGACTATGTCTCTTCAAGAGGATTCTAGCTGCCACTGGATAGACATATGGAGTTCCACTGCAGCTGCCTGCGCGTGATTACCGCTGGTCGTCTCGTGCCATCACCGCTACTTCACAACACAACCGCAAAGAGCCGCTTTAAATTCAGCCCCACCCTTCAGTAAACCTTCTCAAGACCTGCAAAGAGGAGAAAAAGACACGAAGCAACGAATATTCAAACATAGAAAAATAACCAGTCAATAACAAGTCCTCAATGTGAGTTCGACTAGCTGCCCTCCTGTTCATCCTTCCAGTGAAATCAGTGCCTAGCAACCACCCACGTTGCGTCTTTCGAACCTCCTCATCATCCTTCCGTTCACCGTCCCCATTATCACAGTATCAGCGGGACCAGTTCTCTACGCCGGTTGCCAAGTGGGTTGCGCTGGCGCCGTTATGGCTTGCTACTCCGCCGCTGGGTTCACCTGGGGCGCCACCTTAGGTATCACTGCTCCAGCGACGATCATCGCGTGCAATATGGCCTTTGGATCTTGCCAGGCGGGGTGTGCCGCGGCGCTTTTGATACTTACACTTTGAGAAATGACGCGGAAGGTCACGCTCGTTATGTCAGGGTTGAAAGGTGAAGATCGAGATGTATGATTTGTTTTGTGGAAATCCGGCAAGCGAGCAGGACTGGAAAGTACTGTGGAGAGGGACCGCGCTCACGCTGTGTACAACATGCGGGGGACTCGCAAAGAGTTGACCAGATCGACATTCGGTCCCTGATATTGAAACTTGGTCGCATACCGTCATGGCATGACGTCACACATCAACCATCATATATACGCGGTATAATAGCACATGGAGCAATTCAACTGTTGAACCACATTATCAATCGTGAAGAGAGTCCATTTGCAAGAACCTCCAAACCACCAGACCTGTTGAAACCCATCGATACTGTTCACCATGTCCGAACCGAACAGGAACCCATCACTCGTCACTAGCCATGCGCAATACGCCAGAGGCATGGCCGAAGTACGTAACCGCACCTCATGAACACATCCTCCTCTTTTTTCCTCCATCTCTCCCCCTTAACTCCATAGTCGCATGCCAACTCACCTCCCTAGGCCACCATCGGCCAGCTCTCCGGCTCCGAAGCGTGGAAGGCGACCGGTGCGCAAGATAAGGTCACCGCCATGGATCACATGAAGCGGGCGGAGCAGCAGAGGGAAGGGGAGAACAAGGGGTTTGGGAAGCCGGAGGAAGTAGCAGGGAAGGTGGTGGGTTGTGAGGGAATGAAGGAGGAGGGACAGCGGACGGCGGAGACGGGTGCCAGCCAGTAGAGGTGGCTTAGGTGAAGAATGTTGGGATGAGGTTGATTTTTATGGCGTGAATCGGATTGGGAGAGAGTAGGGACTTGGCTGGTAGTTAATCTGGCATACTTAGGGTGTAATAGATATGGTTGTGAACTGGAAGATGTGGGCTTCGAGTAAGTTTTCATTAATCCTGTTATCGTGATATGTGGAAGTGCGATACCCTAGTCAGAGCCCTTGCAATGAGGGCAACCATTCCGGCAATCAAAATAGGAGCCGTCCATAGTATCCGCCTTTTCATGACACACCCCAACCGGGCTGCGATCCTTCGCTTACTGGGCTCTCCAAACTGCTCAGACTCGTTCATGTGAGGATATGGTTCATCTGGAATATCTCTCCCAAGAAAATGGCACAGCGGCTCCCAGCCATCGCCAGGTTCCCACTCGAGCAGACTCTCCCTCGGGACTAGCGACTTGACTTGCTCGTAGTGCTTCTTATATTGTCGAACCAACAACTCTGTCTCGATCGACTTTTTACCGAAGAATCCCGCCCAGAGTTCCCTATTCACCGTGATGTTTTTGGCCAGAGTTTGCGGGTCGAGGAATGCAATGAAGGCGAATTGCCAATCCATGAGTATCTTGCTGATCGTGGACTGAACCGACTGAGCCTAAGCTTCTGGATTTCGGTGTGTGAGAATAACCTTGGCTTCGGGGTATGAGGCGATGAGTTCCGGCGCAAATGCGGCGCAAGGAAAGCCAAGAGCAGCCTAACATAAAAAGGAATGAGATCAGGTTTTTAGGTTCCATACTTGTAGCCTCATCCAAGTCAAACCTACCATACAGTCACCCAGCAGCTGGTCCCAATCCGCACGCTCGTACGGCTCCCCTTTGCCGTACCACTTCGCATCGACAGCTTCATTCCAGAGATCAAAGTCTTTAGTATTCTTGATCGCCCGAAACATGTGATAGACGTCTCGATATCCCAGCTTCTGGAGTGCTGTAAACATTGCTACAGATTGCGAGAACTGTTAATAAAGTAAGAACAAGGATGCCTGGGCAATTAGAAGTCAAGTATAGGCGGTCCCAGTGCGAGGCATTCCTAACGCCAGCACCTCCATAGGCACCACTCGCTGATTCCCACGCTTGTCGATTTCATGCCTGATGGACGGGTTGGGTCGTAGTCGAGGATTCCGAAGAGCTTTTGCTTCTGTTCCAACATGACAAACTCTGAAGTCAACTCAGGTGCTTCTGGAAAGGTGCTTTCGGCCTAAGTCATAATGTTTTCACTGAAAATGGTTGGAGTGTGTATGGGTGGTAGAAATGTGGTTCTGAAGTATTGCCAGTCAGGATACGAAAGGCCTTAATACAACTACGTGCGAGAAGCCGCACGAATGACTCGTACACTTGACGTTGTGCGCAGGCCCCTGCAACAAGCCAGAACGGTTGGCCCAAAATCAATACCGGACTCTGTACTTCAGTCTGTAGTAGCATTAAATTTGACAATTGGAAGTTCTCCATCATGGCGACGGCGAAATTGTACTGGGGGTGGACGGGATTGATGGCCCTGAAACGTCTCTCCAGCCCGTCGAATACTTAGCCGTTCCCAATGATCGGCTGTACCTTACCAACAAGTAAAGACCCCCAGTATTATATCAGATTGCTTGCGGTAGAGTAGGTAGATGTTGCACTTGACACTTTATTCAGTATCGATGTAGAGATTCATTTCTATGCACCCATGACTTTTCCTTATCGATCCGTGATTCTGAAGACTATCCCATTTTATTTCGAGAGGTTCTTAGTAAGTCTCTCGAACACTCTCTTCACACTGCTCGAGAGTCGTTGCTTCATAGCAATTCAAGCATCTTTCAGTAAGAAGAGCAACGACAACCACCCCTTATTAGTGGGGTCTTCGTAAGCAGTGATGCTCCAGATCTTCTTTATACCCAGCTGATCTTTGTGACGAACAAGGAGAAGCGAGGCATCAAGCCCTTCTGGCGTCCCCAAGAGCGCATAAAAGCACTCACGTCGAGCCTCATTTTCAGGCCAAAACCCGGAACCTGGCCACGGAGGAAATTCATTCCTCCCGACTGATTTCAAGCACTGTTGAGTGATGTTCTTGGTAGTCGCTGTTTTGATACCGGCGTCGAAAATGTATGCTAGGCTCCTGGTTTCCTTTTTCCGATACTGGATGGCTCGTTCCCATTCCAGGAAAGCTAGGTCGTACTTCTCTCGGAGTGGGACCATTGCTCGACCTTCGCGGGTCCCCCTTGTGACGAACTCTGTAGTGTAGACGTTGGAGATGATGAGGACGCCGATGTCCACATTGTGAGTCGCCCTCCATGATGCACCGGTTGGCTATCATGTAAGTTAGCAAACCCGGCCATTTGAAATAGCTGTGGACTGAACGTACTTGAAACAAGATCTCGTCAGATCCGTCTTTGGACTTCACTTTAGCAGGTGCGTCTTGCTTAATATTGGACCCTTCCCACGGAGGGGCAGTCAAACGGGCTGATAAGCCAAGGTCGGAGACTATGGGGACGTATTTGTCGACAATGTCCAAAAATCTCTTGTCTCCGGTCGATTCTCGTACGTTCCACCCATATTTGAACAGGTCGTTGGGGTCCGAAAAGGGACTTTGGGCACCTGTGGCATCGCCAAACGCTGGGTCCTCGGGCCACCGACAGCCTTTATTCAGTTGGTCGTTGGACTTGGAAAAGAGGGCTTCCAAATTCTGGCCTCGCTCTACCGCGTCAAGGAATTCCGTAGGAGAATTTTGTCGAGGTCGAAGGCGTCTGCCACCACTTCCAGATCCACTTGGTGTAAAACTGCATTGTGGCCCTGAATCGGCATCTTCCATTCGGTAAAGAATATGGATCTCTCCTTGTAACCCAAAGATAGTGATGGCGGAAATTCTTCTCAGGCCGAGCTGCTCTTTATGTTGATTCAAGAACCAGCCCCAGACCATAGAAACTGGCACACCCTGAAGTACGAGGAACTTCTCCTTGTTGTCCGGGTTGGCATCGTCATATCGATGCCGTAAGCCAGGCCAGGGGGTAGGCTCGTTGCTGGACCCAAGGATCTTTTCCAGGACATCGATGGTAGGACGGTTGATGACCGAATCGATAATCACGGTCTTCAGGGGTTGGTTGTGTCCCCGGTCAAGACACACTCTCTTGTATTCAAGGAACATTACATCCGACATCAGTCCTAGGGGTGGTGGCTCCTTTCCCATCCCACGGGGACTATCGAAGGACCACACGACAAGGGCACGATCAGCGCAATTGATCATGACTTGGGACTCAGCATAGCTAGCCTGAAGGTGAGGTTAGTAGAGCCGTGAATGGGCGCAACATGCTCACTGAAAATTGAAGGGTCTTCCCATTTTTGAAAATAGTCACGTCTTCACCGTGTATAGTGTAGACGACTTGCCAAGCACTTGCATCTCCTGAAATCCCGAACTCTTGGAAGGGGCGATCGTACTTCTTCCGAAACGGGTCTGAAATCTGAGCAGACTCGCGGTCTAGAATGTCTTCAGCGGTCCAACCATTCCGCTTCATTTCTCCATACTCCTTGAATTCACTTTGAGAAGTCCTAGGATACCCGAAATTGGGTTCGTTTGGCCATCTCTGCGCCTTGTCCAGTTCCGCAATTGTCATCGGATAGAAACAGTTTTGTTTTGCCCCTTTCGCACGCAGAGAATCCCAGTCTAGAGCCAAAGCAAGTCGGGAGATATTATGGCCCTCGAAGCTGGATTCATTGTGCGTATCGTCGTCGAACAACAGGGGAGCCTCTCGAGAGACGATTTGACCGCGACTCGGTCCATGAGAAAGGCTAGCGTGCCATAATGGAGCTCGTCCATAAAAGGCAATGATAGATCCAAGCACGGCTATAAAAGTGACGATAAACTGTTTAGTAACAACCATGGTATAACGATTATCCCACTTGAAAGCGGTGTTAGGTCTGACTGAGGAAGGTAAAAAAATTGAGGAAAGTCGAAGTGGATACAATTTTGAAATGTTGTGGCATTGGACCATCCTGAGGACGATGAAAAGTCTCTATCATGTGTTTTTCATCAATTTCCAATCATTCACCTGCAATCAAGGCTAATAAGGAGAGTGAATTGAATTCGGCTTTTTGGCCGGACTAAATAAAGCTGCTCAACCGACACTGATAACTGTGGGAAAGCAGCACCTACTAGTTGCCTATTTTTACATATGCCAACTGTCATCCAGTAGCCTCTTCTTGTTCTGAACCGGCGACTAGCTGCCAAAGCCACTGTGGCCTTGAGCATGTACATAGCAGGAGGATTATCTATAGTACAATGAGCGGTCATTTGGAAGGCACTGCGGAATGGCGACATGAGTTAGCGCCTGGTCATATGGACATCGAAATGGAAGGCACTTGTGGAAGTTGTCAGATTTTCCATTCTGTTACTGAATTCAGTGAATTTTGTACAAGGGGCCGCTCTGGGTCGAGGGTGAGGAGCAAATATTGCACATACCGCAAACATGCCACGAAAGACACCCATCTTTTGCTTCAGAGGGGGAAATGGCAGGGAAGGTTCCATCCTAAGAATCATTATCGTGAATCGGCTCCTATGTTGGGGCAACAATGCATCTGAAATAGGAGGCATTGACGGTCCCTTGCCATGTGTCTTTGAAGTCCTGTAGCGGCAGGATTCCGTATTTCAAAGAATCAAAGTCGAAGCCATGATACCCATTCAGGTGGATTTGAAACCTTCAGTCATCCCGATATGAGGTGCTGGCTCATATCGCGTTGTATTCAGACATGCCATTATTGAGACACGTGGAATGAAATATCGTTGCGCTCTTCTCTAGCGTATACATGTTACTAATATCCACTCGCTAGGAATCTTAATATATGACATTTCGTATAATAAATAAAGATTGTAGCAATCAGTGGATGAACGGATCTGACGTTGCTCTAATAAAGATATGCAGCTGACGTAACCCTCAGCCGCTGCTCCACTCCCCCCTGTCTTGATCTCCAGCCTCTACACATGCTAAGACAGGACCCCCGGTTTGTAACCACCCCACTTTGTAACCAACTAAACCCCTTCAATCTGGAGATGAGACAGATCAATAAAATACATGTACCACCACACAATCATGCTGTAACTGTGTCGAAATCCCTCCAGTTAATGAAGAGGCTATAAAGCTCGCGATTCAGGCTTATATTAATAGAGAATTTGACTCTATACATAAGTGCGCGGACCAGTACGGTGTTACCTACTCCACGCTCCAAAAGCGCCTCCAAAACGACCGCCAATCGCACCAAATTGGTGCTCAAAAGCTCCAGAAGCTGTCTCCTGTACAAGAACGATATCTAGCGGAATGGATAGCCCTGGAAGACCGGGCTTCGAATGCCCCCTCCCACGGCAGGGTTCGTCAAATGGCAGAAGCAATTGCCCGCGAAAATGGTGACCACACGCCTTGCGGGAAGAACTGGGTGGACGGATTCCTCAAGCGAAACCCCCATATAAAAACTATGGTGGGCAAATCAATCGAAGCTTCCCGCGTAAATTGTTCGTCCAAGGAAATCATAGCGGCCTGGTTCAACCTTCTCCAGAGCCTGATCGACCAGTTTCACATCAAAACGGAGAATATCTGGAATATCGACGAGCACGGGATTGCGCTTGGGTGCGGCGTAAATGGGCGTGTCTTAGCACCAATACAAGAGAAAAAGATGGGAAAGAACAGCAGGAAAAAGACCTATATCAAGACTCCGGAGGACCGCGAATGGGTCTCCGTCATTGAGGCCATTTCAGCCGTTGGCCGCGCGATCTCTCCGCTCATCACCTTCAAGGGCAAAAACCTCCAATCTACGTGGTTCCCTGCGGATCTCTCGAGCATGAAGGACTGGCATTGGACAGTTTCAGAGAACGCCTGGACGTCAAACGAAATCGGGCTCAAATGGTTGGAGAAGAAGTTCCTCCCGGAGACCGCACCAAAAGACCGTACGGAATGGCGTCTCCTAATTTGCGATGGGCACGGATCGCACGCGACGGTCGAGTTCATGAAGATGTGCAAGGATAATAAGGTAATTGTCCTATATCTCCCTCCCCATTGCTCCCATCTGCTTCAGCCCCTAGATGTCGCTTGTTTTTCGGCCCTGAAGAGTAAATATCGCAAGGAATTAACCCAATTGAGCTCCCTCGACGACTCTGCCCCAGTTAAGAAGCATAATTTTATAAACATTTATAATAAATCCCGCATTGAAGCTTTGATAAACCATAATATCCGCGCTGGGTTCAGAGGCACCGGAATCTGCCCATTCAACCCACACAAAGTATTAAATAGCACCCAATTAAACGAGAACCATACTATACAACGTCATGTGACCCCAGAGCCCATATATGATTATATATTTAATACACCCAAAGGCCCAAAAGACGTGTATACGGGGAAAAAGTTTGAGGACATGCCTGGACGGGATTTCAGGGGTTTACAGGGGAAATTGGCCAAGGCACTCTCAAAGAAGAACGTCGAAATCGCAGCACTGAAAGCGCAAGTTGCAAAGCTCGAAAAATCACTGGAAGACATAGGCGGATTGTCTAAGAAAAGGAAAAGAGTCCAAGTCGACCAAAATGAGCGATTTGCGACGATTGATCAGATTGTTGCTGCGCAAGAAGAAGCAAGACAAGCGGAGCTGAAGGAGGCGAAGAAGAAGCCCAAATTTGACGCGCAAAAAATTTCGGACGAGCTGCAAAAAGCAGAATTCGAATCACTTTGCTCACAGTTTCAGATATAATATATAAATTTCAATATTGGTGGAGTTATTATACAGAATCTATAGTCCTCTGTTGTTGGTGTTGCTGCGTGTGAAGTTGTTACAAATCGGGGTGGTTACAAACCGGGGATCCTGTCTTACAGTACATAAAGTGCTGGAATTACCGGGAGTTTTATTCTGCTGTACATCCATCGCACTCAGTGGGGATTGGGCAGCTTACTTGGGATTCACCTTGTGATAAATATAAGGTATCAAATTAGGAGCCACGGAGCCTACCCCTGACTGAATGGTTAAATCGATCAACAAATGATTTATATCGATGGTGGGATGGAGTAAGAGCTTGTGATGAAATACCGTGTGTGGGTTCGGAATTGACAGACAGAAGTGATCGTCGCTCTTGGATTGATTCTTATACTTGTCTATCAACAACTATCAAGGCGAAACTTGCTGCATATCCAAAGGGGGCGCTGTATAGACCATGCATTCCTTGACACGGTAGTCACAACTTCGAAAACCCCTTGCCACACTTTCCGCATGAGATTCCTGGGAGAGTCCTGTTGAAAATGGTTACTCTGGGTCTGGTTAGTCCTCAGAAGCTGGACCAGCATAGTCATCGGCTTACCAGTTTGGCATGTCCCCTCCGATCTCCTCCTCTTCCTCGTCAACTTTTATCGCAGTTCCATAGCCAGGACTCTGTTTCTTGACCCGAGTGGAACGTCGGGTTGCGCCTGCAGACCCTTCCACGCCCGTCTTCCGTGCTTTCGATCCTTCAGCCGCGAAGCTACTCTTCCTTTTTTTTGACGCCCTTGCAATGGCGGTCCGGGGTTGCAAACTGCTCGAACTAGCGACCACCTTCCCTTTCCTCCGCTTCCGTCCGGGGTCCGACAAGTCGGCGAGTTCCACAAGCTCGGCTGCGGCCAGAATTGTACCCATAAGTTCCTCATGCTTCATGGAATCTGCAGTGTCCACCGATTCCGGTGGTTCAGGTGCTTCTTCGTCGGGAATAGAACCAAGATGGTGAGTAACTTGGTCTTCTACCCACTCGCGGATCTTGTAAGTTTTAAACGAACCGGGTGACAGTATTTCGGGGGACCCCGCCTGTCCCTCTTCAAGGGGGCTGTGACGGCGAGTCTTTATACGTGTAGACACAGGAGAAACTACCGGTTTTGCGTGGCCGCTAGGATCCGGGGTATCGAGCAAAGAATCGTGGGTAGTAGGCCCGAAAGGGGTTTGAGAGCTGGCAAGCGCGCGAACGCCCGGTGTCCTGACCTCCGAGGTAGAGAAATTGCCTCGCTGGTTGGGGATCTGCGCGTGGATGGGCAGGGGAGTACTGCGGATATTGGACTCTGGCTGGCGGGGGGGTAAATGAGGCACATATGAGTTGTGGATAGCAGAAGGCTGGGTAGACGAAGGCTGCGACTGGTTTTGCTGTCCAGAGAACACATCCGGGGAAGTGCTGAAGAACATAGTGGGCGGGGTGTAGGCTGCGAAGCTGTAGTGCGGACCGTGTTGAGGAGCCGGCGGAGGTAGATAGTCCTGAGGCCTCATAGGATCGTACAAGTAGTAAAAAGGCCCATAAGAAATGGGAGACTGAAACCCCTGAGGAGCAAAGTGATTTTGAATGCCTGGCGCAGGGACAGTAGGCATAGAGGCAGACACGCCAGACGGATGAACGGCCGACGTAGGGGCAATCGGCACAGACTGGGGCCCACTAGGCAGATGAACAACTGACGTAGGGGTAGCGGGAATAGAGGCAGACACGCCGGTAGGATGAATGACCGATGCAGGGGCAATATGCACGGACTGAGGACCGCCAGGCGGATGAACGGCCGACCCAGGGACAGCGGGAATATAGGCAGACACAGGCGGATGAACAACCGACGGAGGGAGAACAGGCGTAGATCCAGACACGCCAGGCGGATGGACGGGCGGCGCAGGAGCAATAGGCGCAAACATGGACAAGCCAGGCGGATGGACAGCCGGCGCAGGGACAATAGGCGTAGACTGAGACATGCCAGGCAGATGAACTCCTGGCGGAGAGGTGCCAGGCGGAGGGTTGCCATGCGGAAGAACTCTCGACAGGGAGGTACCAGGCGGAGGGTTTCCAGGAGGAAGGTTTCCGGGCGAAAGGTTTCCAGGCGGAAGGTTTCCAGGCGGAAGGTTGCCCGACGGAGGTGGTGCTAAGGTAAATAAGTTCACTGTGTACCATGTACTGAATAGGATTTGAGGGAGTTTACCTGCAGTATTGTCCATGGTGAATGGTCGGGAATCAGACTACGAAGGAAAATGTAGAAGCAATCGAGAGGAAGACAACTACTATGAGAGAATTAAGAGGAACAGATCGACTGTGAGAGAATGGAAAGGAAGAGAATGGAGATCTGACTGGGGGGTTCTGCCGCCCGATTTGATGGACCTGAAAGCGGAAGTCACGATAGACCGAAACAGCAGGCACGACGTTACAATAGAATTTACCTTGAATCTCCTCCACGTCACATGCACAGACAATTGCCGCTGTCTACGTCGTCCGAAGCAGTCGAAAGAGAACCGAGACGCACTGAATTGGATATACCGGTAACCATCTCTAGGTTTAATGACGCGGATGTGAAGGTCCTCATGGAACTAACAGACCATCCCACACTACACTGCATGTCCTTGTACCAATATCGAAGCTGCTAATGGAACCCATGGTCGACTCCGGGCAGGTAATTTTTGGAGGAGCCGTCCACCACGCGGTATAGACCGTATCGAAGTACGGGCTGCACGAGGAAGGCCGAGATCCGATGCATCTGACCCCCGCACAACTGAACTTTGAGTTGGCGACTAACGAGGCATACGACTTCAACCGGTTCGCAAATGAAATCCTGATGAACGGAAAGGGATAAAAGAGAGGCGTTGGAGGATGGCCATCGAGCATGTCAAGCAGTACGTGACACTATGCTAATGAAATCAGGACTGTGAAAAGTATGCGAACGTAGATGATTTTTTGACCATCGTCGGGTAGGAACATGCGAAAGAGGCAAAAAGATAGTCTAAGTGCGGTACGTATCCAAGAGTTCTAAATCGGACTTGTCCAAGGATTGAGACTCGCGGATGCTAGAGTTATGCCACGGCTCAACCAAGGAGACGCCCCGATGCCAGCAATGCGATAAGAGAGAAAGCTGCAGATGTGGTCAAAGAAGATGCCGTGTATTGAGTCTGTAGAGATTTGGTATCATCCGGGTGGAAGAAATTGAGGGCCCTTCACCTTTGACGTACTCCCGTAGCCGACGAGATATCTCGATGAAGTGGTCGTGATATTGGAACATGTCGTTGAGAAGAATAGGAGGGTAAAATGGTAGGTGCTGCATCCCGTACCTCATGGCTCATGCCGTCATGCGATACCTATATGCATCTGGAATTAATTTCTGTAAGAGATAGATCAGTAATATCATTGAGAATTTCGGCGGATACCGAGTTCCGTTAGTTGGAAGGGATAAATCCAAATTGACTTTTGGAATACAAATGTGCTTGAAGTTTTCTGTCAAAGTTCGTGTCATTATCTAACTTAGTTAATGGATCTAACTTAACTAAGTTAGTTAAGTTAAGTTAGTTACCAATTAGTTACCACCAAATATCTGATTAGTTACCTTATTTCCGGCCCGGGTACTAGTCTCCTCCCGCCCTCCACCACACGGTCCACTCTACCAAGTTCCAACTCCTGTCCCGCAAACTAACAAATAGTTAAGACGTCCGTTGTATCCCCGCATTTGACCTCCTCTCTCGCTTTCTCAGACCCGAGGACTGCTCGCATATCTGACTATCCTCGAGAGCCTCGGCCGTAAAAGTGGTCGATGCCAGCAATAAAACATCATGATATTGATTCTATCCATTACTAACATACAGCATTAATTTCTAGCACAGTGAAACAAGCCAAATACGCCTTCACCATGCCCAACCGTCCCATCCGCATCGTCGGCATTTCCGGCAGCGCTAGCGACCGTCGCGATGCGATGGCTGCCGTCGCTGCCTCGTATCCCTCGGATCCCATCGACGTGATCATTGGTGACTGGATGTCCGAAGGAAATATGACCTCCCGCGCCGCGTCCAAGGTCGACGGCACCGGCGACACGTTCGAGACGACGTTCCTCGAAGCATTCGAGCCGGCGATTGAGAACATCGCGAAACATAAGATCAAAGTGGCGGTCAACGCCGGGGCGACGGGTACGCTGGCGTTACGTGACGTCGTGGTGAAGATGGTGGAGGAGCGGAAGCTAGACCTCAAGGTGGCGTGGGTGGAGGGAGACGAGTGTCTGGAGGCGGTGACGCAGGGCCTCCAGGGCGGAAGCAAGTTCGAGAATATCTGCACGGGGGAAGAGCTAGGGAACTGGAAGTTCGAGCCGATTTTCGCGCAGGCGTATCTCGGTGGGTTGGGAATCGCGGAGGCGTTCCGAAAGGGCGCGGACATTGTGATCTGTGGACGGGTCAGCGACGCGTCGCCTGTTATCGGAGCCGCATACTGGTGGCACAATTGGAAGCGTGACAATTTGGATCAACTGGCCAATGTCCTTGTCGGTGGCCATCTGATCGAATGCTCGTCCTATGTCTGTGGCGGTAACTTCAGCGGCTTCAAAGTGCTCGAAGGGTCTACCGGCTGGGACGACATTGGCTACCCAATCGCCGAGATCTCGTCTTCCGGCGAAGTCATCATCACGAAGACCGCGGGCTCCAAAGGCGCCGTCACTGTTGACACATGCAGTTCTCAGCTCCTCTACGAAATCCAAGGTCCGTGGTATTACAACTCCGACGTCACCGCCATCCTTTCGAACCTTTACTTCGAGCACGTCGGCGCGAATCGCGTCGCACTCCGCGGCGTAGAGTCTGCCCCTCCGCCACCCACCACTAAAGTCGGCATCACCGCTCGAGGCGGTTTCCAAGCCGAAGTCCATTGGTCCCTCGTGGGTCTCGACATCCCCGAAAAGTCACGGATGCTCGAATCCCAAATCCGCCGCCTTCTCGCCCCGTACTCCTCCAAGTTCTCTCTCCTGAAGTTCACCACCAACGGCGTCGCCGACCCCGATGCCTCCAACCAATCCGCCGCGACCGTCGACTTCCGTGTCGTCGCCCAAGCCCCCAACGCTGACGACCTCTCCCCTCAGAAGTTCGTCCGACCGTGCCTCGACTGTATGATGTCCGCCCCGCCCGGCGCCACCACGCACTTCGACCTACGCACCGGCTTCCCCCGGCCCATCTACGAATACTACGTGACGCTGCTCCCGCAGTCGGCGGTGCGCCACCAGGTGCATTTCCACACGGGAGAGAGCGCGGAGATCCCGCCGCCGCCAGTGACACGCACGTGGGATCGCCAGCAGCCGAGCGAGCCGGCGACGGCGATACCGGTGGATTTGCGAAGCTTTGGGGAGACGACGCGGGGGCCGCTAGGGTGGGTGGTGCATGGGCGGAGCGGGGATAAGGGGAGCAATGCTAATGTTGGGTTCTGGGTGCGGCATGCGGATGAGTATTCGTGGTTGCGGACGCTATTGAACGTGGAGAAGATCCAAGAGCTATTAGGGGACGAGTACAAGCAGAGGAACAAAATCGTAAGTGTCGACGTGGAGAATCGTCTGGAGTTATAGCATGCTAACCGTTGGGCTACCAGGACCGATTTGAGCTCCCGAACGGACGTGCGGTTCACTTCTTGCTGCATGATCATCTGGACCGCGGGTTCAGCTGCTCTAGCACGTACGATGTGCTCGGGAAGAACGTTGCTGAGTACCTTCGCAATCGACATATCGATATTCCCGTGAAGTTCTTGGCGCGGAAAAAGCTGTGAATGTACAGTACATGTCATCTGGGAGAATTGGCTGGGATTAGAATAAAGGGTTGCCATTGCTGATAAGACAGGACCCCCGGTTTGTAACCACCCCGATTTGTAACCACTTCACACGCAGCAACACCAACAACAGAGGACTATAGATTCTGTATAATAACTCCACCAATATTGAAATTTATATATTATATCTGAAACTGTGAGCAAAGTGATTCGAATTCTGCTTTTTGCAGCTCGTCCGAAATTTTTTGCGCGTCAAATTTGGGCTTCTTCTTCGCCTCCTTCAGCTCCGCTTGTCTTGCTTCTTCTTGCGCAGCAACAATCTGATCAATCGTCGCAAATCGCTCATTTTGGTCGACTTGGACTCTTTTCCTTTTCTTAGACAATCCGCCTATGTCTTCCAGTGATTTTTCGAGCTTTGCAACTTGCGCTTTCAGTGCTGCGATTTCGACGTTCTTCTTTGAGAGTGCCTTGGCCAATTTCCCCTGTAAACCCCTGAAATCCCGTCCAGACATATCCTCAAACTTTTTCCCCGTATACACGTCTTTTGGGCCTTTGGGTGTATTAAATATATAATCATATATGGGCTCTGGGGTCACATGACGTTGTATAGTATGGTTCTCGTTTAATTGGGTGCTATTTAATACTTTGTGTGGGTTGAATGGGCAGATTCCGGTGCCTCTGAACCCAGCGCGGATATTATGGTTTATCAAAGCTTCAATGCGGGATTTATTATAAATGTTTATAAAATTATGCTTCTTAACTGGGGCAGAGTCGTCGAGGGAGCTCAATTGGGTTAATTCCTTGCGATATTTACTCTTCAGGGCCGAAAAACAAGCGACATCTAGGGGCTGAAGCAGATGGGAGCAATGGGGAGGGAGATATAGGACAATTACCTTATTATCCTTACACATCTTCATGAACTCGACCGTCGCGTGCGATCCGTGCCCATCGCAAATTAGGAGACGCCATTCCGTACGGTCTTTTGGTGCGGTCTCCGGGAGGAACTTCTTCTCCAACCATTTGAGCCCGATTTCGTTTGACGTCCAGGCGTTCTCTGAAACTGTCCAATGCCAGTCCTTCGTGCTCGAGAGATCCGCAGGGAACCACGTAGATTGGAGGTTTTTGCCCTTGAAGATGATGAGCGGAGAGATCGCGCGGCCAACGGCTGAAATGGCCTCAATGACGGAGACCCACTCGCGGTCCTCCGGAGTCTTGATATAGGTCTTTTTCCTGCTGTTCTTCCCCATCTTTTTCTCTTGTATTGGTGCTAAGACACGCCCATTTACGCCGCACCCAAGCGCAATCCCGTGCTCGTCGAAATTCCAGATATTCTCCGTTTTGATGTGAAACTGGTCGATCAGGCTCTGGAGAAGGTTGAACCAGGCCGCTATGATTTCCTTGGACGAACAATTTACGCGGGAAGCTTCGATTGATTTGCCCACCATAGTTTTTATATGGGGATTTCGCTTGAGGAATCCGTCCACCCAGTTCTTCCCGCAAGGCGTGTGGTCACCATTTTCGCGGGCAATTGCTTCTGCCATTTGACGAACCCTGCCGTGGGAGGGGGCATTCGAAGCCCGGTCTTCCAGGGCTATCCATTCCGCTAGATATCGTTCTTGTACAGGAGACAGCTTCTGGAGCTTTTGAGCACCAATTTGGTGCGATTGGCGGTCGTTTTGGAGGCGCTTTTGGAGCGTGGAGTAGGTAACACCGTACTGGTCCGCGCACTTATGTATAGAGTCAAATTCTTTATTAATATAAGCCTGAATCGCGAGCTTTATAGCCTCTTCATTAACTGGAGGCATTTCGACACAGTTACAGCATGATTGTGTGGTGGTAGATGTATTTTATTGATCTGTCTCATCTCCAGATTGAAGGGATTTAGTTGGTTACAAAGTGGGGTGGTTACAAACCGGGGGTCCTGTCTTATTTGCTTTTTTTCAAATGAAAACCGCCCATATAGGTTGACGCATAGCATACGCTGTGATGGCGGACATGATGCGATAGGATACATAGTAAGTTGATAACGCCTCTAACCATGGCAAGGAGATTTACACTCGGATCTTTACACGTAATTCCCGGGGTGAGGCAGCAAGGCGACAAGACAGCAACCCGTTTTCTCCCAGCCCGTTGTCGATCTCCTGCGCAATTGACGATCGGTACGGGATCAGGCCTATTGATGGATTTAACCCTTTACTTCAGCTATTGTTCTCTTTCTTTCCTATCCATCCTCAATTTTCTTGCAACGACTATACCTTGACCCATCGGACCATCTCGAGTTCTCGAATCTCCAAGCATCCAGCGCAGTGGTAATTACATAGTAGACATGAGCTCACCCTGCTGATGGAACGAGCCCCTGACCGAACCCCGGACCTGCATGGGACTACACTGGATTGGCTTCGTTTCCGACTCCGACGTTACTCCCCGCCCGTTTCGTCTAAAACGTAGTCTTTTTCTTTTCGCTTCTCGATGACTTCGACTTTGCAATATACCCTGTTTCCGGCTCCAAAGTTCCACCCTCCCTACCATGTGCTGCAGACGGGTACGCACAGCAGAGAGCATAGCTTGACCAGCTCGTCAACCACCAGGCCTCCGCAATTGTTGTGTCCCAGTCCCGACATGCCGTCCACCTCGACCACCACGTATCTCGACACCACCCTCCACACTCTCCCGCCCTCTCTCCCCTCGCCGACCTTCACCAACCCCGACCTTATCCTCCCTGATATATCCCATCTTTCCCGCTCCGCATCCACGCCGTCTCCACCCCCATCCGCCGACCTCCCACCGTCGCCGTCGCATCTGGTGCGCCAGCTCAAATCGCAGCCCTCAACTCTCTATAACGCGCCACGGTCCGCTGCCCCCGCGCCACCCACCACGTTCAACTTCTCGTTCGGTGAGCGACGGAGCCATTCCGCGCTGGGAGTGCGCACGCGGACGCCATCTGTCGCGCGACCGGGAGGACGACCCCTGAGCGACATCGAGGAAGTGGACGTCGCCAATCCTCGGGGGTTCGCCGGGCTTCCGGTCCGGACAGGGGTCGCGTTCGATCCCAATTCGACATCGCGCGATGCAACCAACGGCGCGGATCAGGGAGCAATTAGAAATGGGTTTGCGAGCGGGTTTTGGAAGGCGCGCGAGGAGAGGTTGCGGGAATCAGAGGGCGCGACGGGACATCAGAGGGCGCTGAGCGATGCGTCGAGCTCGGTGCATAGCGATGATCTAGAGAATATGGAGTGGCCGGGTTTTGACAGCATGGTTGAAGAAGAGGATGATAAGAATCCCGCCAAGGAGAAGCCGTCGAAGCAGGTGAAACCGTCAGGGAGCGATGACGAGGCGGAGTGGAGCGATCCGCAGATGCGAGGGGACGAGGATGATGAGGATTCGTCGGCGAGCTTGAGCAGACGAGCGGATATTATCCTGGCTAACGCGAAGAAGAGGCTAAACGTAAGCATTCTCTCCCGCCGGTTCAACGAGATATGAACTAATGTACATGTAGCTGATGGAAGGCAATCTTCGCGGCGCGCGTCACTCTCTTCTGGTCACTCCCGCGAGGTCCTCGAGCCCAAACCAGCCTCTATTCAATCCCTCCCGACATTCAACAATCGGACCTTTGGGGAACAAATCTCGTCAATACTCCTCCCCACTAGCAACAAGCACAGCCTCCCAGCGCCATTCCCGTGTTTACAGCGAAACCATCGTTCCTCCCCTCCCCTCCCCAACGCACTCTCCGCAGAACTCCCGAGGCAACATTGTTAAAGAGACAAGGTCGACCAGCGCGCTGGCGGCATCCTCAATCGACTCGTTCATGGATCGGAACCTTGCGATCCGTAATGCTCGAAGCCACGAAGTCATGCGAGATAGCCGGCTACGCAACTGGGTTATGAGCGAAGATCGCCAGTACCATACCTCGACTCCGTCTTCGCCACCACCGGCCCTCCCACAGCTTCAGTATTCTTCGAAACCTAGCAATTCGAGTCTCCGTCATGCCCAAGAACCGCTACCGGAGTCAAAAGACGCCTACTCCCCTCAGGTGCAATTGACTCCGTCACCTGGAGCGCCAGCGGCTCCGACCAAGGCTTCTTCAAATAATACCTCTCATCCTCGCGTTTCTCATACCCATACCTCATCCACGACCAGCACCGCCTCCTCTCTGCAACTTCAAATGCAAGATCTCAAGGGCCGGATCTCCTCGCTCAAGCGGCGCGCTGCCGAGGAGAAATCCAAGCGCTACAGCCTACAGGCCGCGCGGACTCCATCCCCAATCAATACCGCCGAGACGTGGTATCAAAGCGCCGAGACCTACCGCAGCGGGACCTGGGGCATTGGGCAAGATGCCGGGATCGGCTGGAGTATGAGCACCGCGGGATTCCGGCCCGAATCGGCGATGAGCGGGACGCAAGGGGAGATGACGGGACCGCCGGTGGGCGTGGTGACGCCGGCGGCGCATTCGCGGCAGACGAGCCGATCGGGCGTCAGCTTCCTCGAGGATTCGTCGATCGAAGTGAAGAGTCAGGTGGGGAGTGCACAGGGCTCCAATGTCGAGTCCGCGGGAGGGTCGGCTGTGAAGGTCGGGGCAGCGGAGGAACGGCCGAAGACGGTGGTCGAGGTTGGGGGACGGATGTTTCCTTTGAAGAGCGGGTCGAGCCGGTCGACGTCGAGAAGTTCGTCTAAGCAGCCCCTGATTATAGCGGCGCTAGCTGCGCCCGAGGTACAGCTGCCTTCGTCCGAAGTTCAGGAAGAGGTGGTGGAGGAGACCGAGCAAACGGCTGAAAAAGAGACCCAGCAGTCATTCCTTGATGGTCCAGAGGAAACTAGAAGCGATTCTACTACGATATCAGTCGAAGAAGAACCGCCCACCCTTCCTGTATCCGAGCCTGAAGTAGAGGTCGAAGTCGATCAAGAACAAGACGATCTTGATGAAGACACAGCTGATGAAGACTCTGAATCGGAGTATGAATCAGCATACGGAGATCCGCTTCACTCCGACCCTCTCAATGGCGAAGAGGACGCACTGGCCCTTCTTGACGCAGAGGAGGCCGAGCATGGCGGGCCTGTCATCGCACCACGCCACGAAGACCGTGCGGATGCATTTGACTATGAAAATTTTTTCCTGCATTCCGCCATGGGCACCTACTCGCGAGAGCGGAGAAACAGCAGTGACAGCTGGCGGAGCGGTAGCGGCAGCGAGAGCGACACTGGAAGCGATGGCACTGCCCGAGCTCCCAGTGTTAGGGGCGATGTGGAAGCTCGAGAGACTGAGAGCGACCACTCCACCGAACCACCGACTCCACGCGCCGTCCCGCCCCAACCCGCTCGCCCTATCACTGCCATCTTCACCCACGTACCCGGAAGCAGTCCCACGAAGCCAGGGTTAACTCCTTCCTCCACCCTTGCCGCGCAAGACCCGTTCCCACTCCTTCCCCCACAACCCAACTTCCTCCACGAACGCTCTCCCTCCGGCGACTCCATCTCCACCCTCGCAACCTTCATGACTGCCACCGAAGGCAACGAGTCCGACGATGACGACGCAAACAACACCCTCGACGCCATCGCCCGCGACACATTCGGCCTCGGCTGGTCGGCGCCTCAAGCCGCCAGCGCGCCCGCCCCTCATCCCACCACCACCAACGCCCAAGGCGAAACCACCGTCCAAGGCGGCCGTGGCAACGCCTGGGCCCAGCGCCGCCACAACTCCACCTCCCCCCCCACCATCGCCTCGCCGCGCCGCAGCCCGACGCAAAACCTCCACCATCCACTCCTCCCCGCGTTTCAGTCGCCGGGGAAACCCGCTGCGCCGCACGCAGACCACCATATGCCTACAGCCGCGCAGTCGCCGCGCGCGATCCCCCTCCCGCCCTCCCCGCAGCACTCACCCCCAGCCGCGCGCACGAACCTCATGGACCAGATCCCCGTGACGTTTCCGCTGCCGGAGGCGCCGCCGATCAGCACGGAGGAACTGGTGGCGGTGATGTTGGGCCCGGGCGGGTCGTGGGAGGGGGGAGAGGGGGAGCGGGAGGCGTTGGGGATGTTGGTGGAGGGGATGAGGAGGGCGGTGGGGGAGTTGGGGGGGTTGGTGAGGGAGGGAAAAAGGGAGGGGGATTATGAAAGGAAGGAGTGGAGGAGGAGGGTGGCGTGTGCGGGGGAAGCGTTGGGGGAGAGAAGGGATGAGGTATTATAGGGGGAGTGAGGGGATGGTTTCGGTGTCGACATTTTACTTTCTTGCGTTCGAGCGTGGCTCGACGCTATTAGGCGATATACCCAGCAGATATATTATATTCATTCTAATTATTA
Organism: Eremomyces bilateralis CBS 781.70; assembly: GCF_010015585.1. Taxonomy (NCBI): domain Eukaryota; kingdom Fungi; phylum Ascomycota; class Dothideomycetes; order Eremomycetales; family Eremomycetaceae; genus Eremomyces; species Eremomyces bilateralis. The sequence continues at coordinate 542,364 of NW_022985071.1, forward strand.
CGCAGCATAGCTGTGCATTCCCTCCACTCTATGTCTTGTTCATATCTGGTTTGGTCGAGACCTGGGGCATCAGCATTCTCATACTCTGGATATGGCCACATGATTTATGGCATACAAATGTGGTGAGGCATGACTCGTTATCGTCCCGAACTTCGGATTGGAGTAACTTAAATGTTGCGCTACTAATAGTTACAAGAAATTGGAGATACTATTGCCCTCTCACTAAAAATACTTGATTGTCGACACGGCAACAAAAACAAAACACACAGCAATGGGAGTTCCCCGTAACTCTCCCGCCGGTATAAACGAGGTCGAAATCAGAGGGTCAATAACGCCGAAAGACGAGGGTCCGCCGAAAATACTCTCCCTACAGCCATAGTAAGGATTGTAAATATGCTCTTTCTCCCTATCGAAGAGGCTTGGAGCGTAGACGGTAGACCCAGACAGCAGGATGCTATTGGGACCGTGCCGTGGATCGTAAGCTGCTGCAATCTTTTTCAGTCCATTATTCATTTCTTCAGTCGCTTTACTTTATTCGGCTCTTCGCTCTCAGACGCAGTCAGTCACAGTTTACAGGGCTCTCCTTCAATTACAGTTTCATTGGCTCGGCCGCAATCCCCGTTATCAACGCTCCAAGAGCAGCAGAAGCCCTATATATCTATGAAAGCAGCGTTTTGAGATATGGCTCCACGACGCTCCATCCAAGAGGGTAAAGCCAAAGAATAATAGGCAAGGAGCTTCTAGCCGATTTACAGAGCAAGTCCCTCGACGATACGGTCCCGGTTTCGAACAGCACTGTATGGATATACAAACGCGGCTACGCTATGAGGCTCTTTAAAGAGTAGATATTCCTCGATCTTATTATAATCTATACCGAAATCCTCTAGATATGTTTGCGACGTTCTGCATCGCGAGCCGGACGATGCCTGGTTACCTCTTTCTAGCTCTTCACCAGAGGTGGATTTTGCTTAAGACACCTGTCTCGCCTATCTTAAGACCTGTGTCTCAGACACCGCGGTCTCGGTGACTGTCCTGGGATATCAAGAATATGAAGAAACCGGACAGGTTACTCGAGAATCAACCGTCCTAATACTTTCGAGAGCTCTTATGTAGGAAGGAGACGAAGCAGTCCTTACACCCAAAAGAAGTAAAAACCAGCACACTCAGAACTAATGAACTCTCGTAAACACTAGTAGTAAATGAATTACAGGGCCAGTTTGGGAGGTTGCAAACGTAACGTCCGCCCTTCACTCATATAGAAGTATAATATCGTCACTGCACTAGGTTGTTTACGATTTGCCTTCGCTTACTAGTATCTCTAACGGACTCCTGCGCCGAAAGCTGGTCACGACTGCTCAAGATGATAATCGTTCAGACATTGCCAAGAGCGTTGGATCGCCTTCCCACTTAGCGTCATCGGCCAGTAGTAGCTTGACCACCGTCTCGTGGCCTCTATCGCCGGCGACTTGCAGCGCTGTGCCGTAGTGACCGCCTTGCGCGTGGACGTCGGCGCCGCGCGCCAGCAGCCGCTCGACCTCCTTCTCGTGGCCTCTATGGCTGGCGGGCGCCATGCGCCAGCAGCCGCTCGACCACCTTCTTATGTCCTTCAGCGCTCGCGGCTTGCAGCGCCGTGCCGTACTGTCCGCCCTGGGTGTGGACATCGACGCCGTGCGCCAGCAGCCGCTCGACCACCTTCTCATGGCCTCCAGCGCTAGCAGCTTGCAATGCCCTATCGTAGACTCCGCCTTTCGCGTTAACGTCGGCGCCGTGCACTAGCAGCTGCTCGATCATCTTCTCGTGGCCTCCAGCGCTAGAGGCTTACAGCGCCGTGCCGTAGTGACCGCCTCGCGCGTGGATGTCGGCGCCGTGCGCCAGCAGCCGCTCGACCACCTTCTCGTGGCCTCCAGCGCTAGCAGCTTGTAATGCCGTGTCATAAACTCCGTCTTTCGCGTTGACGTCGGCGCCGTGCACTAGCAGCTGCTCGATCATCTTCTCGTGGCCTCCAGCGCTAGCGGCTTGCAGCGCCGTGCCGTAGTGACCGCCTCGCGCGCTGACGTCGGCACCATGCGCCAGCAGCCGCTCGACCACCTTCTCGTGGCCTCCAGCGCTGGCGGCTTGCAGCGCCGTGCCGTACGATCCGCCTTGCACGTTGACGTTGGCGCCTTGCGCCAGCAGCCGCACAGCCACCTTCTCGTGGCCTCCAACACTGGCGGCTTGCAGCGCCGTGCCGTAGTGTCCGCCTTGCGCGTTGACGTCAGCGCCGTGCGCCAGCAGCCGCTCGATTACCTTCTCATGGCCTTCAGCGCTGGTGGATTGCAGCGCCGTGCCGTAGCGTCCGCCTTGCGCGTTGACGTCGGCGCCTTGCACCAGCAGCTGCTCCACTGCGTGTATCAACCCTCCGAATGAAGCATGATATAACGCTGAAGCAGGATATTGGCTCTCAGTTGGCTCATCCTCCCATGGTCGATCTGGGTCATAGAGCCTATAACAATTCCAATAGGACTGTGGGTGATGGCAGAGAAATTGAATGATAAACTCTTGTAGTCTTTCGTCCTTCCCTTCCGCCACTACGGCGTGGCGCATCCAATACCTTGCGCAGTATTGCGCGAATGGAAAGCTCTGTCGAATCTCCTTGATCGAAATTTTTCAGTTTAAGTATAACAGATATGCAAGTCAAACCGTCGTAAGTGATGTTTTGGCAGTAATTTCCTGGAAGCTTTGACTGAAATTGTTGTTAAGTCGGTTTGACTTCAGGTATTCTTTGACCGAGAAATGTGCTAGCTGAATTTCTCCATACTTGCCATCCTCATCGTAAGACTCTTTTCGATTGGATATTACAACCACTAAACTGGAGCAATAACGTGTGATCTCGCGAGAATCAGGCATTCGACAAATTTGGATCGAAGTATAGACTGCCCTCCGTATCCACTGCTAGAGCGTCTACCATCTCATTGATTCGTAACGGCCGCTCGGAGTATATCAAGAATTGAAGCATCCTCGTAGTATATCGCTCATATTGAGGAGGAATGCTACGCAAGATTCTAGCATAGGTCTCATCTAACGTCTGCGGAAGGGATTTAAGAGCGATTTGGAGTTGGGGATAATCTAGGCATTCTTGTAGAGCATCGAGCTGGCATGTAACCCATTGAAGCCTGGCGGCTATAAGCATCTTTTACAAATAGTTAACAGATAAATAAAAATATTATGTGGACCTACATTCCATTCGCTTTTTTTATGAGCTGTGTCTCAATCTCTTTCTGGATTCCCGGTTGCGTGCGCCATCTTTTAAACCCGTCATCTTTTGCCACTCGCTTGTGAACGTAGGCACGAATGTCATCAGCGATAAGGTCGCTCTGAATAGGGATTATGTCGCCCATACGAGCAAATTCGCTAATGATGGACTCGATGTCTTGTACTGGCTGACTTGTCACAAGAAGATGGACGTTGCTTTGCTCTAAGATTCGGAGGTCTTTGAACCAATCGAGTAATCCTTCAGTCGGAGACCCTTTCCGCGTGCCGCATTCGTCAAGGGCGTCAAGGACAATAGACACTTCTTGAACCTGCTCTGCCATGCTCAAGAATGTCTTACATAGTGACTCACACGACGGTTGTCGATCTCCGTCTTCACAGGAGGAATAGAGAGTCTAACTCTTTCAACGTTTCTCCAGATCTGGAATAGAGCTGACTGATTAGTGACCGGATCATACCATCTAATGTTTGCTTGGACATATCGTTGAAGTCAAAGTATAAATATAAGAGGGGCTGACACGGGATGGTCCTCCCAAGGTCTTCAATGATGGTGGAGCTAAGGATCGTCTTGCCACATCCAACAATGCCATAGAGCCACAAGAACGAGTTTCGCTGTGTCTTCCATTTTATGAAGTCCTCGTTCTACAAGAACAAATGGCCCGTATCCTTCTGGCGTTGCTAGATGGCTTTGTTGTAATTTGTTGATGGATCTGGTGACGAAAGCCATCTTGCGATTTTCGCATGCCTCTGCTCAGATCCCAAGTCTTGAACAGCATTTTTTGCCTCATGAATATCACCGCGTATTTCAGCCACATGGTGCTTAACTAGGTTCCGTTAACAGAATGAAATTCATACGGTCTAGTCTACTAACTGATGTCAGCAATCCTTTTCTCAGCCTCCACTTGATTGGGAGCAATTCGGAAAAGAATTGCCTTGGCATACGCAGCTGCCGTCATTGCTGCGTACCCTTGCCACTCCTTGTTCTTATGCGAGTCCGAATAGTAGTCGCATATCCCGCGAATAACTAGGCACGGAAGGTGATTCATTAACCCGGCTGCCTCCATTTCAAAGCACAGGACCTCTTTCTCCTTTATAAGGTTGTACCGGATATTAGCATCCTTCATCAGCGTATTGGCTAACGCAATCACACCATAGTGTATTACGGGATTGTCCTCGTCTTCATCTCGCTGACGCCGATATATCAACTTTGATGGATCATCTCCGCACACCTTCGCGCAGCTTGATTCATCATTTTCGGGATGGGTGACTTTGCTTAGGTACAGTTTGTCACTACTTGGATCAGGACGCTTATACTTCTTCCTCATCTTCGGATACTTCTCCAGAATAGCGTCAATTGCATTGTTAACTGATGCCCGTAAGTCTCATGTTCAGCCTCGAGTGTATTCATCGCCGTGCGAAGGACCGTTGGCGGTTGGTTCAAGAATCCAGTCGTTCGAAAGCGTTGGTTTTGTATCGCATGACCGAAGTCGTACTGGAAAACACCGCCAGTCTTGTAGGGAGCACTAACGACTATGTCACCCAGACGGATATCATGCCCATATCTCCTGCTCGGTGCCCCACCACCGACACCGACCATCAAGCCGATTCTGACATTAGGAAAGGTATGCACCATGTCTCTCGCAACGGTTGCTGCGGGGGATAGACCCGTACCCGCCTTTGGGTAGAACCACGATGACGCCATTGTGTTCTCCTATTCTGCCCAATGTGTAGGAATTGTTGTCGTTCGGTGGGACGGATGTCGGCCCGCCGTGCTTTTCGTCGAGGAAAGTCGCCGCCGCAGCAAGTTCTATAGAGAGGGCGCAGATCCAGCCGACCGTATAGGATTCGTGTGCAAAACTTCGTTTAGAAGCAGTGGTTCGGGGTGGTTCGGGGTCATCGTGGTCTGTTTTTCTCTTCTTTTCTGGCCCTTGCTCACTCTCAGGCATGTGTGTTCTTTTCTGTGGTGCCTAAGCAATTTCGTGATTCGTCTTCCCCTTCTTTTCTTGTCCTCTAGCTCTCTCAGGCTTGAGTGTTCTCTTTTGTGCTGTTTGACCAGCTTCACCACACTCTGTCCTGTTTTTCTGTTCTCTTTGACTGAACTCTTGCGTACGATTTCTCAAATTCATCGTAAAAATGTCTAACTACCTAGAGGATATAAGATCCTCGATGCAAATTTCCGGATTCGATTGGTTAATCAATCTTGGTCATTGCGGTGTTCTCTTCGATTCGGGGTAGTTATCAGGAAGATTTAGTCGCTCCGACTTTTCAATATGATGCCAGGCGCTCATCACCCTTTAAGAAGTAAATTGCGCTTCACTGAAAGGGTTGATGGAAATGTAGTGTAGATTTCTAGGAGAAGGTAAAGAAGATAAGGGCCCCGTAAGTCTCCCGACTTGTCATCTAGCGTTGCCTTTCTGCCATCAACAGCACGACTTTCCAGGGCTGTCGTATTCCCTCTGCAGGAGAACCTATTGCTTCCGTGATTGATTTCACCTAATTTCAACATATTCCTGTAGTTTGTACGCTCGTTAAGGATCAAAATCAATCAACACTTTCAATTCTTGGTAATCGAGTGCTCTCCTGCTGAAATCGCATCTCTAGATCACCTGATCAAAGGAACAGCTATTTTCTCACAACAGGACCGGTCCAAGAACCGACACCAGAATCACAACCTCAGATGCCAAGGTTGACCGTTGGAGTGATTTTCCGTACGAAATCGGCCGTTTTATATTCCTCATCCGATGGTTCTGAAGTGTCAGAATCTACCCAGACGTACGGCTGTTCGATTTCGAATGCCCACACACGATGAATCCCGTCTCTTCCCATCCATCTAACAATCCTGTGGTAGTCGGAATGCACCGTCGAAACCCTTCGACCCAGATTCCGTTGCTGGCGTGGCCACCGCCACTGGGCTCATGGATGATTGAGAACGGTTTGATCGTACTGTGTACGGAGTATCTGGTCGAAGGTGTCGAGATCGCTGCTGGTATGCTTTGTTGTCCAATCGTCGCAGAGGGTAGACGTGTTGATAGTTTTGGCGTGTCTATCCACACGGAAGCAATAGGTTACGTGACGAAGAATGTAAAGTGCTTGTATTTCTGTAAGAAGTAGAATACCGAACGGGGTAGATATACCCATGACTAAGTAATAGCCGAGGCGGGGAAACGAATGACTAAGTAATGACCTCAGATCTTGAAAATACGCCTGCCAAGATAGGCTATTCCCTTTTAGGAATGAGAATAAACCTTTACTATCAATTATTTTTCCCAGTTCCCAATTCCCATCAACCCAAATCCCATGATCCCAATTCCCATGATCCCAATTCCCATGTAGTATTTTCTTTCTATTTTCTAACTATCCCTTGGAAGTTGGCAGCGCTACTTAGGCTTGGAACTTTAATGTCGAACCTGCCCGCCAGTCGCCAACGCTGAGCAACCATTTGTTGATTTGATCGGACTTCGCACCAACACTCCTTCCATGATCCATCCATAGTTAATATATCCGGCACCTCCCTACACATACGTGATACACTTCCCTCTTTCCACTTCCATCTTTCCACTTCCTATGGATCCGCGAGCTGCTCCTCTCCAGAAGAGCAGGCGGCAGCTCGCAGCCGATCCTCAACGCGAGTCCTCTATAAGGCCCGACCAGGCAGCTCGCCCTCGAAGTAGCGCAAGATTTCGAGCCAAAGATTCTATGGAGTCTTCCGTTTCCCACGCTCCCCAGCCTGTCCAAGCATCACCTATCCGTCCTGCACGTATCTCTCCGCCGGCCCAGACCAAGCGGAAGCGTTCGCAAGAAGACTCTAAAGCTGAAGCTGACAAGCCAAAAGGCGAGCACGTTGCGAAGCAGCCCCGAAGGCTTCTGCCCCAACTCGAGCTCTCGGAGAAGAACCTACGGAAATTCAATGGGGAAGAGATGGATTCCGCAGTCAATAATGCTACGGCTCTGAAACGGTCCTCGTCACAGCGTTCTATAGCCAGGTCATCAGAAACGGGCACGGTCCGATCCAAATCGTCGTCTAACTCCATCCCCTACTACCGCTACCATGAACTTGCGACCGCTGGGGTCTATATCCACACCGATCCGCCTGCCGACATACAGGCCGCTATCAACGTCATTGTCCAAGGTCAAGTCTCCACGGAGCGCCGCACCGAACTCCACGCCATAGCCCAAGGACTCTATGACGGCTGCAAGAAAGCAGTCAAAGCCGCGTGTAGCGAAAATGACTTCCTTGTGCTTTTCCAGATTGCACTCGTGGCTATGGACCACAGCCGCCTCTGTCTCTGTACCAATGCCGACTGGCGAGAGGAGATTAAACCAACGATCCGCAAGTCAGATTTGAATTTGAGTTTCTTAGCAGATTTCAACGCCATGCCTAGTGACCAGCAACATGGGGACACGTCGGCTTCACCACTGAAACGCCAGAAGCAGGATGCTGCCCCGACGCCCATCTCCTCCAGGCCCTCTGGGGCCGGCACATTGGATTCCACTCCAGAAAACCAGCCACTGGAATCGGACATCATGCACCCTCCAGCCCCCGGCCCCCTGGAGAAACCCAAAGAGCGGTCCCCGATCAAAACGCCCCGTCCCGACATATCCATAGGCATACAAGGCACGGCTCTCATTTCCGCGCTCTCGTCGCAAATTCTGGACAACACCCGGGCCATGCTCTTCCTTGACCAGCTGCAGAACACTATGAGGCGCCGCGAGCGAGGCGGGCCGGAAGAACCGCTCTTGATCGCCGTGCCCACGAAACGTGCATCCGATCTCGTCTTCCCGTTTGCTATCGTCGAGGGCAAGGGCTATTCGACCGGCAAGCAAGTCTTCGAGGCCCAGAACCAGGCTGCAGTTTCCGGAGCTTCTGGTCTGAGGATACAGGTTGATCTGAATGAGCTGGTTGAACGCGCCACAAGTTCCGATATTCCACCCGTACCCTCAGGCACTGCGCCCGAACTCTTCTTTTCCGTCTGCACCGAGGGCCCCTACCACGAGCTCTGGGCTCACTATACTTATATTGAAGATGGTGTGCGAAATTTCAGCCAGATCCTTTTGGAGATTTGCAATGCACTGCTGCTAAAGAGCGTGGAGAACTTTCTTGTTGTGCTAGATCTGGTGTTGGGTTGGGGTACAGGGCAGTTTCTGGAATCCGTGGCAGAGCGCCTGGGCCAGGTAGCAAAGAAGGCGGAGGCTTAAGTATGATAATGCGAGGGACAAAATCTCATTTCGGGCACAAACGTATGCCCGGCTTCTTTATTCAATACGCTTAAGCATCCTGAAGAACAGAAGAACACCAAAACATTACTAAAATATTCATGCTTTTCAGCATATCTACAAGCTTTCACGAATCTGGTCTAATGCAGTTATGAAGTCATCTCGCCTCAAATCAACTTATCCTGAATCTAGCCAACTCAACGCGATAGTAATATTCATTCTCCACGCTCAGACCTTCTAGAAGTTTTCTTAGTATCTGTAAGAATACATCTTCCTTTGCCTATCTCCTCCCCTTATTCCCATCATTATTGTTAGCCATTCTGGCCATACCCCGCAAGGTGCAAGGCCTACATAATGGAACACACCCACGTAAACCCACAGTAATGGTAGGCAGTTGATATAAGATCTGGGGTTCTAAAGAAGGGGTATTATCGCTTCGCCATTGCGTCGCATACGCTTCCTCAGGCCGATGAACCAACAGAACCATCATGAGACATATTATAGCAGCATGTTGCGTCCTACTGTACAGTACAAGTATTGCAGAAATTGGAAAGGCGATCCAATTGACGGAGCAGAAGTGCTGGAGCAATAAAAAAAAGTTCCATAGAGCTACGTATGACCTGCCGCAATGAATACGAAGAGCAACGGAAGAACGAAATTAAAATGCGTTCATGCAGCTTTGAGGCTGGGACATGAACCAGGCTGGTAGCGGCGCCACGATCGCCCACTTCACCATCACAGCCTTGAACCTTTCGCCGCTTTCGTGGCCCGTCCTCGCTCGTTCCGGTTTTCCTCTTGCAAACCTCGAACCGCTGTTCCAGCACCATCGTTGCGCCGTGTAGCAGTCCAGGCAGTTCTCCTCCACCACAGTGCATCGCACCTCTCAAAGCGAGTACCAGTACGCCACAGATCTGGCCAAATGGGGGTGGACCATGCATGATGTTTCTGAAACCATGAAACCTGTGGTCAGTGGGGTGGTCCCGGTTTTGAAAAAGATGGGATACAACATAGGCAGAGACTTCGGGGCATTAGGAGGCCATTTAACTTTATAACTATCGAGAATAATATTGATAGGGGTGGTATGCAAGATATGGATTATGGATATGCAGACCTTGGTCAACGAACTGACATCAAGGGGAACAATAGAAAAGAATAATATCTTCACACATCTGAGACAGTACTCCAAATGAATGAGGGACTGATTTGAAATGCTGATGGTCTATCCGGAGTGGAAGAGCCTGGCGACCTTGAAGAATGCTTCGCACTCCCAGGAGTCGAACTCCAGCAATCGTTGTCCTCCTCTCCCTTCACGTTAACTTTCTAAGGCTATAGAATAATGGCAGCTCAGTATCTGCCAATATATGGGAATAGATATACGCGAGCCTGAAATAAATAGCGATGTTTCGTTACTACAGTTCCAAGTTTCTCATGATGAAACGATGTTGTGTTGTGAGATGTTAGTTGACACCTTGCTACCTGGCATTGCTGCCTGACCATGGCTATTTCCCAGTCACGTGATGAAACCCCTGGACTCCTCACGTGACATTGGAATAAGCCAGAACCCGGGAGGCCGGGAATGGCTGATGATTATATAATCCATTAGGCAACAAGGCACATCCAAGTTCGACTTCACATCGCCGCACCTCCTCGTCCCACTTCCACCATCTCGTTCATTTTCACCCTCCATCTGCCTTTACTTAGTTTCTCCGACGAGACCAGAAGCTTAAGGTCTGTCGGAGGAGAGTCTTGTCTTGCCATTGATTCCACATCCCCCGTTCCTTACCGCTTGGCAGCTCAGAACATGCTCTCGGGTCAGCACGTCTTCTCTCACCAACACCAGTATCCAGACTGGCCGCAGTCGGGCCACCACCATCCGAACCAGCATCACGCTGCGCAGCAACATGCGGGAGCTGGACATTTTGGTCGGCCAGCAGCGAACAGTGTCTCCAATTCTATAGTCCCAAGCCTGGCTGGCAGTGATCTTCCCACTGAGCACGCCAATATGAGCGACGAGAACCGCCGGGTCCTGGATTGGATCGCGAACTTGATGAACCCTAACACGCGCGAGACGGCATTGCTGGAATTGAGCAAGAAGAGAGAACAAGTCCCAGAATTGGCCTTGATCCTCTGGCACTCTTTCGGTACGTGTACCTGACCGGTCTGCGAAACCCTTATTGACACTTTGGAAAGGTGTGATGACTTCGCTCATGCAAGAGATCATTTCTGTGTACCCTCTTTTGAATCCTTCGCAACTCACTGCTGCGGCATCGAACCGAGTTTGCAATGCGCTGGCTCTTCTTCAATGTGTTGCATCCCACACGGACACTCGGCAACTCTTCCTGAATGGTAAGCGCTGGCCGCCACTGTAACATCCAGCACGACGCTGATCCTCATCCGTTGCAGCTCACATCCCACTATTCCTTTACCCATTCCTCAACACCACCTCGAAATCTCGACCGTTCGAATACCTACGACTTACCTCCCTTGGCGTCATCGGTGCTTTGGTCAAGAACGACTCGTCAGAGGTGATCAATTTCCTCCTCACCACCGAAATCATTCCTCTTTGCCTTCGAATCATGGAGACAGGATCCGAATTGAGCAAAACTGTGGCGATCTTTATCGTCCAGAAGATCCTCCTTGATGACATTGGCCTTGCGTACATCTGCCAGACATACGAGCGCTTCTACGCGGTTGGCACGGTTCTGAGCAACATGGTCCAGCAGCTGGTGGACCAGCAGACTGTGAGGCTGTTGAAGCACGTTGTCCGTTGCTTCCTCCGGTATGTTCTACTTCAAGCATATCCGCCCAGCGCTCAAACTAACGTAGCCCACAGCCTGAGCGACAATGCTCGTGCACGAGAGGCTCTCCGTCAATGCCTCCCAGAACCGCTCCGTGACGCTACCTTCTCCGCCGTATTGCGAGACGACGCGGCTACCAAGAGATGCTTGGCCCAGCTCCTTATCAACCTCTCCGACAACGTCGACCACCCCGGGCCTCCGCTTCTTTCGCAACATCAGTGAGCGGACTACGCCTGGATCGAGCGAGTGATGCACGAATATTCAAGAGATCAAAATCTGCAGTCCACGCACCTCTTGAATCGCAAAACGGAGGCTAGGAATTACGAGCCCATAGACGCTTCAAGCGGAGGTCTTATTAAGATATCCTGCATAAGTCCGGTGCTTTAGGTTGGTTTGATGCAGGTTGACTTCAACTGTACCATCATGATTTTATACCCCGGGTCTAACGGATTGCATAACTGGTTCATGGTCCATATCGGGCTGGCAGGAAGCCAATGGGAGTTACGGCTGGTGGGCGTCGCCAACTGCCTTGCATGAGACGCGGTCTAGGGGCTTGTTTGGCCATCAGAGCCAACCAGGATGGATAACCCCTTGGGAATGTCCCACTGGATTCAAGATATACTTGGAAGGTTCCTCGTGGCTGAATTGGCAACTACGATTGCTTTCAAATTTAAGTTCGCTCTTGTATTTCAATTTGAAAAGATGGTTTTTCCTGATTAGAGTCGGATTCTGAAATTCCGTGAAATCACACTACTTCATCTTGAACGAGGTAGTGTGTCCTGATCGAGAATTGCAAGAGTCCGGCGATACGGCTCTCCGAATTAAACTCGATATGATATTGGGATCACAGCAAGAATATGTCCTCAGTCCCCGAGATAATCAAAGTCGCCATGTATACCTTTTCATAACGCTAACCCCGATGCAGAACAGTAGACTATTTGAAAATATTTCCTCCTCTCCAGCTGTTCCCATCCAGAGTAGACGAATTGATGGCGCTAGATGCAGGATACACCCCAGCCCTGGTAAACGTGGAAGATATTATAGTACACTTTCCGACTTGCCTCAAAGGAGTACCATACATGGCGTTTCTTCATACTACATATACGGTGTATGCAAAATATAACCAGGAATATAGCAATTGAGTTAAGCTCTAGAGATACGTATACTTCGGCGCCATTTTCGGCAGCCCTGGGTGATATCGCGTTTTTTATAATTCTGTCTCCTAGTAGCGTCGTCTCTCCATTCACCTCCTCGACTTAGCATTAGCCATTATGTTACAATAAGGGGTAGTATACAGGACGGGATTTCGGCATGGCCAATTTCCATTCCCCGATATCGATATCAACGCATCCCTGGCATGGGAAACCCAATATGTCCCACTTCAATACGTGGTTCTTGTATATCCTTCTGCGTCACAACAATGCTGCTATATGCGCCGCAACCCTCTAGTGACGCTTCATAACTCGGTCCCCTGATATACCGCAATCGATCGTAGCGAGCAGTCCGTTCGGTTCTATTTATAGGTCCAATACCCTTCGCATCCCACTAGGCCATCTCTGCGCCTATCAAACGTAGGTGGAATATTCTATCATGGGAGAAACCAGGACTTTTCGGGATAGAGCCGGTTCGCAATATGCCTGTCCGGGCGGATGTGTCGGTCGTTTCGGAGAAGCGGTTTCCGAAAATTTAGTTTTCGAAGTAGACCGTATCATTTTCAAGTCGGAGGTGCGACGGAAGTCTCATAGAACAATGCCCGACAACGAGCGCTATTCACTATATTCGCAGTGGCTACTTTGATTTTCTCGAATGCCTCATCAGGTTCCGAAATGCCTTTGTCATCTCCTTCTCGCACTGGACTGACGAAGCCAGTGCTGCTGGGGGCTTCGTAGTGATGCATTACCTCGGGGTTGACCAAGATGCACCGCAAGTTGCCCGTCAAGCATTCATGTGCTAACTTGGCATCGAACGCTTCGTTTCCTCCGCTACCAGCATATAACAGGATCTTTTGCGCACTGCTTTTGGTGACACCATACCCGAATGTGAATACGGGCCGCACTGGCTTTTGAACTCGACGGTGACCGGACGTGATGTTCCCGATCCAATACTTTTCGACCAGTCATCATAGAGATTAGTGGGGATAACAGTCCTATCCGCATATTCGAGGTACTTTGTCCCTGCCTCGTCCGACTGCTCCCCGCAATGTCAGATCCACAAAACGTCCCAGTGGCCACCGTACGGGCTCTTGTCTGTTGATGATGTATTTGTGAAATTGCGCACGTTCTGCGAAATTTAGATCATCTGGTGGCGGATATCCAGGTCCCAGTCGACATCATCCTCAAGGACTAATGCGGTCTGAAACTGCGAGAAGACAACATATTTGAGCATGTCCAAGTGCGACAACCAGGTTGTAGCAGAGCCATGGGGTGGTTTTAGAGACCCCAAGTCCTCTTCTAGGTTCTCAAAGGCTGATATAAACTCCTTCGGGTTGCGAGGTAGAACCGGGATGTCGACTTGTAGACCGGTAAGCTGGGCTGCAGCTTGGATGCCTTGTATACGCCATCCGCGGCGTGAAGAGAGTGCGAGAATCTTTTCGAACTAAATGGAAGACGGTCACTGGATGGTCGGTACTTCTGCGATGATTCACTTACACCAAGCGTTTCGTTCGATGCGGAGTCTCTAAGATGAGGCCCATGTGTAAGTGCCGTTCCTAAACTGCTGGTCGTGCTTCGATGGAACCATAATTCGGTGCAAAATAAGAGTAAAACGGCAGCACCAGTAAGGCAGTGTTTTAGCTTAACCAAAGCAACCGGGCTGAGTCTCATCATGTTTGAAGAGACAATTATTATGACTTGTTGGAAGATTGATAGGGACAGACGATATAGGTAGATCGAGAAGAATCCAAAACGAGAACGTGTAATTGACAACTTGGATAGTGAGAAGATCTGCCAAAGACAAAAAATACTCAATTAATCACATTATGGATGTGACAATATGGGTGAATGACTGAACATAATAGCCAGAAAGTTGCATCATCATCACGGTGCTGATATATTTAACAGAACGAGGAAACCTGCAGAACCGAAGAGAGACGGACGTCCTTTGTGATATATAGCTTCCGAGCCCAATTGAGATATAGTAATGGACCGATCAAGATTCGTGGAAATGCAGGAATACGACGTACATGGTTGATGATCCTCTTGGGCCTAGATTTAATCTAATATCATGAACTTTGCGACATCAGCACTTACATATTGGCCAAGCCCTTGAAAATCCCATGTACGCTAATTAGTAAGTTCAACATAATAAACGGGCTGTATCACCCGATAATTAGAAGCCATTCCATTTTAACTGTACCTGTAATCGGAAGGATTTCCATGACACAACCCTTCATCTAAGCAGTGATAAGGATGGAAGCAAGGGATGGACTCCTTCATAGTTAGACAACTAGAATATCAAAGTTCAAAGTTCAAAAACATAATTAGGGGGCACCCAAAGGATTTGAGGATGCCCTCTTTGATTGCCTTTCCCAGTCCGTACAAGCCTACAGAGAAATAGAGAATCTTCTACTGCGCTTTCAAGGCAATTGTGGCATCATTCTTGCCGGTGTTGCTTGACCTTTCGTAACGAGTGAGCAGTGGAGGATTTTGTTTCGCAGCTGTCCTGGTTCGGAGTCTCCTAGCGTTCTCATCGAACAGTCAGGACGACGTATCCGATGCAGCTATGTCATTTGGAGATTCAATGATTCAAAAATACGACCATTGAGGCTTGACTAGCAATGCTAAGGAAGTTTAGAAATGGTGCCAGTTAATGGGATACCTGGATTCTGGTGGTCGTCGAACAGTCGAACTTATCTCTGCCGTATGGTATGGATATGACTCAGCAGTTTCTGACAGGTCGACAACCACTCTCGAATCTCTTATTTCAATTCCAACTCATCATTTCCATGATTTACTTTACTTGCGTAACCGCACTCTACGTCATCAATTCCATCATTTCACTATACCTAGAAATACTGGTAAGAGCAAGGAATCGGTAGAAGATCTAGAAGGAGGGGCAGTTCATACCTTCGGTTTCCCAATACAGTTAATCTTCCAGGGGAACTGTTTCGATCTGAGTTGATGGCAATAATCGATCTTCTTCCTATCCGAAGTCACGCGCCATTCTTTTTCTCTACCATTCAATAAAAAACAGCATCTATATTGGCAACACCAGATCTGAGCCTGAATCGAAATCAGGCGGAGGCGTGAGTCCTTAGGCTCCAGGCTGCACTGCAGTGTGCCGTATCGACTACGCCGCTCTACGGTGTACGACATGGATGACCTCCAATCACCGCCTCACTCTAGGCTGTTATCTCCACAAATTCGGATAACGTCGTCCATCAACTGTGGGCGACATCGAGCTGGAGAGCGAAACGGTCCATAGGATGCGGTCTGTTCCTCGTTTTAGTTGTTCGTTACAACATGGCTGTCTGAGTGGTGTGTAGCATTGTCACCATGGCTGCAATGCGTCGATGTGCACCACTTAATCTTGGCAGCGTCAAGATAGCATGAATCCAGCATTGAGAGGGGGCTGCGCAGTCTTGAAGATGTTCTACATTCCGAACCTGAACCTGAAATCATCTTCCTCTCTCAATCTTATTCTTATATGTCATTAGTTTGCGATACGTGTATACCTCGTCTCATAGTTATTATGCGCAACGCGCCCGAAAAGTCTCCTTGAGTCCTGGATATTTGAGACCAGCCATGAGCTTCACGAATGACATATATTGGCATCAGGCTCTAGCCGCGGTCGCAACTTCTCCGTCAATAACCCCAGCGCCTACTGCTTCTTTGTACCAACGTGAGCTTCCTGCTGAGCTCATCGGCTACACGATACAGGAGTCAACGTGTGTTTCGATTGATCTTCATCCTCTGGGAATGTTAATACTAAGATAATCCAGGGACTCCTTTCTGGTGCAAGCTGAGCTCCACGCACGCGCTAACCTGCCACATTTGTATGAGACTCTTAGTTTGAAGTAACAGAAGAGCCGAGTGATCCAGTCAAGTGCGACTTGGTCCAATCAATACAGATATTTCAAGGATAAATTTCCAGAGTATCCTGGCCTTAAACAAGGAACGTTAACGGGGACAGGAGAGAGGCGATATCAGTGACAATAATACTCGATGAGAAATTTCCAAGTGGTGACATGGATTATCGCATTCAGGTGGAAGGCCACAAGGCAACATGGCATCAAGGCACCGAGGCAACAAATCGGTACATCTCCCCATGTCGATGGAGGTATCGAAATATGAAGACATAAGGTATTATCAAGAAATTGTCCTAGAATTTAACTACACCGCAGCGGATAATAATAATATCTTTGTCCCTTTGGAAAACTATGCCCGAGGATCGAGTTCCCCCTTCGGGATCTAACGTCAGCGCTGCTGCCACACCATAGGGACTGGTACTAACTCTCCGCTCCTGGACGATGTACCTCTGCCGTGCATTGCCTCGGATACCGGTATCGCGAAGGACGAGTAGGAGCTTGAGCTCTACAAACATAATCCTCGCTGCTGGTTGCTTTCTACTTCGATATTGAAATATAAATTTTTACTCATTATTCAAGTTTGTGGTCTTGCTTCGCTGTACATTATTTCCAACTCGGTTCCACATCTTCCGATATGGCTTCTCAACGTAAGTCTCACCCCACCCCTGAATGCAGAGTTCAGTCTGGCGCCTTGGTTGCGAAATAGTTTGTCTCCATTTGCATTGTCACTGCAGTATTTATATCACAATATTTCGATGTTTAAGGAAGCATGAAGCACTTCGAGGTTTTTGTTCAATAATATACTTCATTAAACGACGGCTTGGAGAACCATGCTAACACGAAGCAGAACAATTGAAGACTCCTCTTACGGAGCTGCTCGGTATCAACCACCCCGTCCTTCTCGCCGGGATGGGTACCGTAGCATCTCCTAAGCTCGCTGCTGCTGTCACCAATGCTGGCGGTTGCGGTGTCATCGGTGGTGTTGGCTACACCCCGTCCGGTCTCCGGGAGCAGATTGCCGAAATTAAGGCCAATTTGATTGACAAGAACGCGCCATTCGGTGTGGATTTGTTGCTCCCCCAGGTCGGCGGTACTGCTCGCAAGACCAAGTATGACACCCAGCATCTGATAGTGCCATAGAGCGGTGCCGCTAACATGCCATCAGCTACGATTACACCAAGGGCAGCCTCGACGAACTAGTCACCATCATGATCGAGACCGGCGTCAAGATCTTCGTCTGCGCCATCGGCGTTCCCCCCGTGGCGATCGTCAAGCGCCTCCACGCCGCCGGCATCTTGTACATGAACATGATCGGCCACCCCAAGCACGTCGCCAAGTGCATCGCCGCCGGCGCCGACATCATTTGCGCCCAGGGCGGCGAGGGTGGCGGCCACACCGGAGACGTTCCCACGAGCGTGCTGATCCCGGCCGTGGTGGAGCTGGTGAAGGGGCACCGCAGCCCGCTGACGGGGGCGCAGGTGCAGGTGGTCGCGGCCGGTGGGATGTACTCCGGGCGGTCGCTGGCGGCAGCGTTGATGCTGGGCGCCACCGGGGTTTGGGTGGGGACGCGGTTCATCATGGCGACGGAGGCGGGGGCGTCGAAGTACCACCAAGAGGCAGTGAAGACGGCGAACCACGATGATTCGGTGCGGTCGATCATCTACACCGGGCGGCCGCTGCGAGCGAAGAGGAACGCGTACGTGGACGACTGGGAGGAAAACCGCGCGCAGGAGATCAAGGACCTGACAGCCAAGGGCACCTTGCCGGTGGGGAATGATTTGGAGAGGAAGGATCTAGATGCCAAGCATAAGGAGTGGGTGGA
Source organism: Eremomyces bilateralis CBS 781.70 (assembly GCF_010015585.1). Classification (NCBI taxonomy): domain Eukaryota; kingdom Fungi; phylum Ascomycota; class Dothideomycetes; order Eremomycetales; family Eremomycetaceae; genus Eremomyces; species Eremomyces bilateralis. The sequence goes on from NW_022985071.1 coordinate 560,473, forward strand.
GGAGTACTGGAACCCGCAGTTGATGGGCAAGGTGGCGGCAGTGCTGGACAAGGTGCAGCCCGCAAAGGAAATCGTGGATGAGATTGTTGGGGAGGCTGTGAAGGTGATTGCGGAGGGCAATTCTCTGGTTGTCTATGCCAACCATCCGTTGAGGTTCAAGGCCCAGATGTAATTTGGCGCTCTATCAAGATTGAATAGCGACGTTTCAGCTACGGTATCTCCATATCGAATTGTTTGACAGCTGGCCCATTTGACATATAAAGCGGTTTACAGTTTTGGTACAGTTTCTACCTTCTTTCCCGACGCCTTCAGAGCGTACTCCGAAAGTGCCATCGTCGCCTCCGTCTCGAATAGGCAGAGGAAAAACGGCCCATCATCAACTTTCTCGGGTGCGGTGCTTCGCTCCCTGGCCTCTTCATGCCGTGCTGGATCCATTCCGTGAGGAACCATCGGATTGTTGAGCAGCCCACCGAAAGGCAGAAATCTTCTTCCCTGCGACAACGGATTCCCTGGGCTCTGGTCCCCCACCACGGGGAACGCGAACTCGCTCATGCAATTTCGGTGGAAATACGGTGCCCAGTACGTACCTTCCATGACGGACCATCGAGGAGGGATGACCGCGAAATCGATTACCGCCGTTCCGGCTTGGCGATTCGACGGCGCGGTGAGGACGGTGAAGATCGAGGGGTCGGGATGATCAAATAGGACCGAGCCGAGGACGCAGAACCGGGCAAAGTCAAACTTATAGGGATAGTAGGTGCCGTTCCAGCCCACCACATCGAACGGAGTGTGAGTTTGCTTGCAGGAGAAGAGGGTACCGGCGAATTTCGTGACAATGGTCCACTCTTGGTCCGGGTGGTTGATCACGGCGACGCCGTTCTCGATTTTGCCGTCGAAGTACGCCTTGGGAACCTGGAAGTCGCGTACACCGGCCAAGGACGATGATCCGATTGGGCCGAGTTCGGGGAGCTGGAAGTGCCCTTGATACAGCTCGACGATGAGTCCCCGGGCGAGGCCAGTAGGAAGCGTGACTCGATATCGGATCCCGCGTGGAATTACGGCGAATTCGTTCTGGCGGACCAGCAACCGTCCGAGCTCGGTCTGGATGTCCAGTGTGCCGGCTTGGGGAACGATCAAATAATCACCATCCGATGAGAAGAACGCCTCATGCTCGGCCATGTCCTTGGTCGCGGAGAAAACTAAGTAGGCACATCCGGTCTTGGTGGTCGGATCGCCATTCTTCGCAATCAGTTGCTGGGACGAGACGAAGTCAGCGTCCGCGGGAACCGGGAAATTTTGCCATAGGAAGGCATTCGGAGTCAGTTTGAGCTGCTTGTCTGCCACAGACTGCTCGTTCGGAACGCTATGCGTCCCAAAGTCGGCATGGTCCAGCGAAGGGACGACGCGATAGAGCCATGTCTGCTGGTTTTCCGCTCTGGGGGCGGTGAATGAACTCCCCGAAATTCGCTCGGTATTGAGGCCTAGCGGTGGTTTTTGAGGCGAATTGATCGCGACAGGATTTGCTCCTTTCACAGCCTCAGAGCTGGGAAGTGGTCAGTCGCATTTCGCGTTGAGGTCGGAATGTAGACTCACGAATGGTAGCAGCCAAATCCCTCCAAATACTCATACTTCTCCTCTACGGCAAACTGGGTCACTGGCATAATGATGGCAGTGACTTGTATTTCCTAGGTTTGAAATTCACGTCCTACAAGGGGAGTTTCTTGGATGGGGATAGCTTCGAGAGCGCATTCAAATATGATGAATTGACCAAAAACCGGGACGACTAAACCGACCGGCACGGGATGTGGAGTATCCGACTCCGCATTCTACAGTTTCTACTTAACTTTACACCACTCCACAGTTAAGCGGACATCCTTGACTTGAACAGCCTGTTCAAGGCCCGAAAAGCATGTCGGGATAGGTAATGAGGGGACATACATCCGAACACCCCGCTTTTTGCGAATCAGCAGTCGCCGAGGGTTCACAAGCAATACATGTGCCCGAGGATGAGCGTGTCGTAACTCGCAACCGTGATATGTAAAGCGCAGAGGGGAAGTGTAGAGACGTTATAGAAACCTAGAAACGGTACTTGATGTTGACTTGTTGAGTGACACGATTCAATTCCGAAATAATATCGCAATATATCGTCTCACAATGGTTCTCGCCAAACCCACCTCCCGGTGCACGCAGATGATCCTGCTTAAGGTCCCTGTTCAACATAACCTACGAGAGAAGACGCAAGGGACGGGTGCAATATGGTGGAAAGCACTTGCTGTGCTTCAGAAAAGCCCAGGCTTCGTACGTGTGTACTTTGGAAGACGAGTGGAGATACCCGACTCCGTTCATTTGCATGTCGGTATGCTGAGCCGCACTTGTCCGTTTCAATGTCCGATGCTGAATGATATCAGTCCGAGAGACGCTTGAGCAAAGCCAGGATTTCTTGAAATCGCCTCTATACCAAGAGTTCAAGTCAGCCATCGACCAGCTCACCAATGTTGAACCGACCATTCGTCATGCATTCATCGGCGAATATAGCCCCGGATGCGAAAGCCTTGCAAAGGGAGCCCCGGTGACTGGAACGGCTATATACGTGGATCTCCAGGATCTCTGGGACGAACGCTGGGATCAATGGACGGGTATTGTGCCGAAGGTCGAAGGGTTCATGGGGATCGCGGGCGGACCGCTGGTGGAGTCCGTCGCCGGCTTCAAAGATTGCTATATCGCTTTGGTAGGATGGAAGAACGTCGAAGTACACGATACATATCATCATACGGCGGACTTTGCGAGCAAGAGTCATATTCTATTGGATCCGGGAAGGAGCAAGAAGAAGTTCACCGAGTACGGACATATTGCGTTCGAGAGTGATCTGGTGGTAGAGGCCGATTCTGCTAGCAAGTTGTAATTGATGAAATGAAGATATTGACTCGATGAATACGCTCTCCTAAACAAATATGATAGTTGGAACTGAAGAGAAGACCTTCCAAGCAGTTCGGAGAGGCATCTGAGGATGACTGAAATGAGTTGATTGTGCCAGACGCACATTGCTCAACTGTCCAGCTTCGAGTAGCAAATCACCTAGAAAAAACAAACCATCGACTCTGCAATCCCAATTGATGGTTTCAAATAAAGCATTTAATATGAAGTTGGAATGTCGAAAGTTGAAGATTGAACAGAAGAGTCAGAAGTATTTATTTCCCGTCCCAATTATTGTCGTATTCCCACCTCACTAATTATGACATCAAATGCTGGATGCTCCTTAGCCTGATTTGTTGTTCAGTTCACCAGACCTACGACGGAGACCTGGATATGAACGGAAATATTAAAGGAACCCGACAACCACCAATTTCCTTCCTCCAACAGGATCAAACACCATGGGGCTAGAAGATTTTGAGAAAGAGCTTGCCGAATCGCAAGCGAAGACTGAACGGCGAGATCGAGATCGCAGCCGCAGTCGAGATCGTCACGGCGAGAAATTAAAGGTACGGTCATTTCCGAGACCTCACAAACTATTGAAGATATATGTTATACGCGTTGGAATAATGAAACTGAGATCTATCTAGGAGGAAAAGAGAAAGCACAGTCGCCACCGCCATAAAGACCGCGAACGACACCGCCATCGATCACGCGGGCGCGACGATGACCGACGAGACCGAAATCGCGAGAAAAGGTCACGGCATGACAAAGATGACGAGGGACGAGAGCCGAAACGGGATTCCAAACGTCGTCGAAAAGAGTCCAAGTCCCCATCCATTTCCTCGAACGATGCACCCCGGGAGCGCGATCCCGCCGTCCCTAGCGACAGGATTCTCGACAACGCGGTCGAGGAGTATCGCGATTCCGGAGTTAAGCGCGATGCATGGATGGAGGCACCGTCAGCGTTGGATGTAGACTACGTGAACCGGGCGAAGCCGCCAGCGGAGGAACCCCGGCGTGGGCACTCACTGCACGACGAATACAATCTCAAGATGCACAAGAACGAGCTGAATCGACATCTTGCCGATGTGAAAGGCAGCGAGGATGAAGGTGCCGTGGAGGACGAGTCAGCGCAACATGAGGTAGCCTACGAGTTCGGGGATGATGGTTCCGGATGGCGGATGACGAAGCTGAGGGCCGTTTATCGCCAAGCGAAGGAGACGGGGAAGGCGGTTGAAGAGGTGGCGCTGGAGCGGTTTGGTGGGCTCCGGGAGTTTGACGATGCTCGCGAGGAGGAGGTGGAATTGGACCGCCGCAAGATGTACGGGAAAGACTACGTTGGGAAGATCAAACCTAGCGGAGAGCTCTTCGAGGAGAGGAAGTTAAACATGGGCATCCACCGGCCAAGCTCCAGCCACAGTCGCCGTTCGAGCGAACTTCAAGAGGTTGAGGGGCTTCCTCAAGGGGAAATTATCCAGGACAGCGGCCCGGTGCTAAGTCCGACCGAACTGAACAAGCTAAAAGCGCAGCTCATGAAGGCCAAGCTACGAGGCGGTCCTGAGGCCGCAAAGCTCGAGAAAGAGTACAACCGAGCATTCGAGGTATCCCAGCGCGAGCGTCCAAGTACAATCGTCATCGGCGGACGCGAATCTCGCCAACTGGCCGGAAGCCGCACCGAAGAAGTCAACGCCATCGACAGCAAACGCGGCCGGGAACGGGGCTTAGTCGAAGAGAACGAAGACATGTCAATCGAAGACATGGTCAAGGCCGAGCGACGCAGCAAAGGCGTCGGCTCGAGCAAGGACATGGCGGAGCGGATCGCGAAAGACGGCAAGTTCGACAACGACCTAGACTATATGGACGACAACGCGGCGAAGCTGGCGAAGCGGGTGGTGAAGAGCAACATGAACCTCAAGAACACCGCCGTGCACGAGCTGCAGAAGATGAGCCGCATCCTGGACGCCTGCCCGCTATGCCATCGCGAGGACACCCACACACCGCCCACCGCGCCCGTCGTGTCCCTCGCGACCCGCACCTTCCTCACGCTGCCCACCGAGCCCGAGATCGGCGACGGCGGCGCGGTCATCGTCCCCCTCGAGCATCGCCTCAACCTGATCGAGTGCGACGACGACGAGTGGGAGGAGATCCGCAATTTCATGAAGGCACTGACTCGAATGTACCACGGCCAAGGGCGCGCGGTGCTGTTCTACGAGAACGCGGCGCACCGCGCGCGGAAGCGGCACGCGAGCCTGACCGCGGTGCCGATCCCATACGAGTTCGGGGAGACGGCGCCGGCGTTCTTCAAGGAGACGATGCTGGCGAGCGACGAGGAATGGGCGCAGCATCAGAAGGTGATCGATACGGGGAAGATGGCGGCCGAAGGGGCGGGGCGGTCGGCGTTTCGGCGGGCGATTGCGAAGGAGATGCCGTATTTCCATGTATGGTTCACGTTGGATGGGGGCCTGGGACATGTGGTGGAGGATGAGAACCGGTGGCCGAAGGGGGATTTATTCGCGAGAGAGGTGATCGGTGGCATGCTAGACCTTGGTCCGGAGGTGATCAGGAGGCAAGGAAGGTGGGGGAAAGGGGATGGGAGGAGGGTGGAAGGGTTTAGGAAGAAGTGGAGGGAGTTTGACTGGACGAGGGTTTTGATTGAAGGGCAGTGATGGAGATTAGTACAGATATTAAGGCTGCTTCTAGAGACTATCTCATCATCATCGTGAATGATACCATTGTAAATGTCACTTCCACCCCGCTTTAACGTCGACAGCGCTCAAGAGCAACAAGAGTCCAAAAGAACATAAACGACGAGCTCAGAGACGTCGAAAACGATAATGACCAACAATAGGGGCATCTACGCATAAAAAGCACTGCACTTTGTCGGACGGAACCAATGCGATGAATTGCATGCCAAGTAGGACACACGCCAAGTTGGACACATCGTGATCGCTCATATACAAACGCGTTGTTTCCAAATTTGCCAATAAAAAAGAACAGGAGTGGGAAGGGCATACCACATGAATGGACGGGTCGTTCCAGTGCCTTCGCAAAAAAACGTGCAGAGAACCCAATGTCGACCGTTACCCCCGGCTGATTAAGGAATTCTCAACTGAAGGGAGAAAAAACCGCTCACGCTCCACGCTCTCCCCGCACTCAACGAAGACAACTCTTATGCACGCACGCGCTGTATCCATCCCGCTCACAATCGCAACGCGTTCAATATCTCCTGCGCCAGATTCTTATACTGCATGATGTTCCCGTCCACCTTCTTGAACTGAATCCCGTAGAGCTGAAACAACGGCACCTTCACAACGAAGATCTCAAACCGCAGCGCCATCGCCCCCCGCCCCACGTCGTTCTGCACATGCGTCGTCGTCTCCCCCGCCGCCCGCTCACGCGGCTCCCGCCGCTTCCCTCCCCGTTCCCGCTCGCGCGCCGCCGCCCCCTCGGAGCCGTCTGAGTCGTCCGACCCCGTGAACGATCGGTCGGTCACGTCACGCCGGGAGCCCGGGTTGCGGGGTGAGCGCTGCGGCTCGGCCGGGCGTTGGGTGTCGCGGAACTCGTCGCGGTCGCGATCGCGGTCGTTGCCGCGGAGGCCGCCGAAGCTGATTTTCCGGCGGTGGCCGGAGGGAGTGGGGGCGGCCAGGGAGGGGCTGCCTTCTTGTGAAGGGAGGGGGTCGATGCTGGGCAAGTGCGTGCAGTTGAATCCGCCCTTGATTTCATTGTAGACGACGCCTTTTTGCTTCAGCACGCGGATGATGTCCGAGCGGATGACGGGGAGGGGTTTGCTGCTGGTCGTGCTTGCGCTAAACAGCCCTTTCAGGTAGACGGGCTTGAGGCTCTCGCCCGTCTGGCCGGAACGCGCGTCGGCCTCCGCCTCAATCTCCGCGTCGGTCTCCTCGCGGAGATTATCTTCACGTGCCTGTTCCCGCTGAGCACGCCTGGCCTGAATGCTCTCGCGTCGTGCGTGGCCTAGTGATTTGGTTCGCGAAGTGGTTGCGGTGCGGGGACGTGCTGCGGGCTGCTGGTCGTCCGAGGCGGCATCTCCGGCTTTGAGACGGTTGTCAAGGCTGGACCGGTCCGACCCGCTAGTGGCAGGAGGTTCGGTGGTGTTGTCGTCAGAAGCTCCATGACGCCCTATCCGCCGTCTAATCTCTGCGGAGTTAACACTAGTCGACCGTCCAAGGCCTTTCAATCTTCGAGAGAAATCACCGCCAGCACTAGCAGGTGAAAGGAATTCGGGTTGCTGGTGCTGGGTCGTTCCTTGGAACGACGTGGCTGATGCCGGAGCATCTAGCTTTCGATTCCTCCGGACACTGAAACTCTTCCTAGGAGTGCTCGGCTGCTCCGTGCTCGGCGGCTCACCAGGACTCGGGGCCACCGACACAGACGGAGGGGGATTGGTGACTTTCTCCTTCTCGAGATCTTTTTCCCTGTCCCTGTCCCGATCTCGATGTCGTCGAGTGCTCAGCCGCCGCAAGATCGCACCGGCCGTGCTCTCCTTCCGAGTAGGTTCGATAGGAGGTGTGACCAACGCGGGGGATACTGGTACATTCGCTGCACCGAGGTTCATGTTCTTCACGCCCTCTTGAACTTCATCTTCTCCCTGGGTTCTAGCTCTTGGCCTTGATCGACCGCCAGTCGGCTTTTCTCCTTTCAGTTCATAGGTAGCTTGATTCGTGTACGCAGCTTCGGGTGCTTGAAGTTGTGGCATATCAAACGGCCCCTCACCTTCGGTCTTCGGCAAACCGAACGCGCCGGGATTCTTCTCCGTGCGCTCGCGGTCTTGCTTCTCGCGAACCAGGTAATAAATGGAAATGAGCGGGCTAAACGCATTGACTGGGTCGGCTCCCAGTTGGACTTCTTCTTTCGAGGGGTTGGTAAGGGTGTCACGACTAAGCGAATTGCGACGCTTGTAGAAATCAAACACCCCACGCTTACGTTCTGTCTCGGGAGTCTGCACCGGCTGTTTCCGGCTCATGTTTCGAATGGCTGCCTGGTATTCCTCGGATTCGATAACTTTCGTGAGTTGGTTGGTGATAAATTCGGGTGGTCCAAAGTCGAAGCCAACCATCCCATCGATCACCTCGGCATCCAAGGGTAGGCTCAGAGGCTCACGGTGAGGCAGGAAGTTATCGGGAGCGGAGTTGAAGCCTTTCGTCATCCAAGGATGGTTGATGATCTCGGTTAACGTCGCGCGTTGTCGGGGGTCGGTGACGAGCATCCTGGAAATCAGATGCTTGCACTCTGGACGCTGAATGTCAGACATACGGGCCGTGTAAGTCGTGGGACCCAAACTTACCGGTCGATAACCATGGTGGATAATCGACGTATCCTTTTTTGATCTTGGCATGCAGCTGCGGCATGCTTTGGTCATCGAACGGTACCTTCCCGCAAACGAGGACGTAAAGAACAATTCCAAAACTCCAGATGTCCACCTCGGGGCCGGTATACTGTCGGGCTTGAAGCAGCTCCGGTGCTGCGAAGTACAAGCTGCCACAGAATGTTTTCAGGTAATTTTGTGGCGCGAAGAGGTTCGACAATCCAAAATCAATGATCTTGATATCGCCCGTCTTGCTGATCAGGATATTCTCGATCTTGAGGTCTCGGTGGACGATGCTATTTCGGTGACAATAGTCCAGAGCACTCGCAATCTGCCTTGCGAACTTCCGGGCCGGTTTCTCCTTCAACCGTCCATGAGAGATGATGTAATCTAGCATCTGTCCGCCATTGACATATTCGAAGAGCATATACCAATGGTAGTTGGTCCGAACAAAGTCTCGCATCCCACAGATATACGGGTGGCTGACCAGGCTGACGATCGCTGCCTCTCGTGCGGTTCGGACTTCTTTAGAGTGGTCTGCTCTTTCCTTTTCTTGGGGAGTTCGGTGATCATCGGTCGAGTGACGTGGAACTATCTTAACCGCAACCTATATACAATTAGAGGTGTGCCATATATCGATCCGATATAGGTATATACCTGTTCTCCCGTCTCCAGATGCTTCGCCAACTTGACCTTGCCCATACTCCCGGCGCCAATGGTCTTCCCGAGTGCCCATTGGCCGCTCGGGGTACCGATGGTGGTCCTCCGCCGTGTTCCACCAGTTTTATGCGAAGATCCAGGGTTATCCATGGCGATACCGTTGGTCGGCGGTTGTTGGGTATGGGATGGGACGTCGGAAGTCCTCCGAGTGTGCTGATGAGGATTTCTCGTCGGTTCGGCTCGATGCGACGTCGATGATGCATGCGAGCGATCCCGGTCCCGAGATTCGCTTCGGCGCGAGGAGGAAGAACGGGCTAGATTAGTCTGCTCCGCGTCCCGACGCGTATCGTATGCGACAGGTGGACCGGGACGGCCATGACCATGCGATTGAGACTGGGAGCGATGCGGTGTCGAAGAATGGTGCGAAACAGAAGGACGGACGGCAGTGGAGTGGGAACGGTGGGGTCGATCGGGAGGATTTGTGGTGGTATAAGATGCCTGTTGTTGACGGCGAGAGGTTGAGCTGCTTCTCGTGACAGTGGGGGAGGCTGGGGTGGCAGCCGACATGACGGGATTCACAAGACGAACAGGAGTTGTGTCTCGTTAGTTGTCAGGATCCCAGGAGCCAGAACTCGTGACCGCCGAGGAAACCAGGAAAAGGAGCGAAAGCCGAAAGGCAACCAAAGCGTCCGTGAGTCCGAAGTCTCTCAAAGCAGGCAAAGGCCAAAGCACTTCCAAGTTCGAACTTGAAGCGTACTGCGGAGCTGCGTAGGTGAAATTAGGGACAAGCTAGTGAGGATTGACCGATTGAGGAGGCGTTCTGCAGTCGAGTCCCAGCGAGTGGCGAGGATGTGTTGGACAGACCGCCTTGGGCGGCGGACGCCAGTTGGTGGGTTGGCGTTTCGGTGCTATCAGTGCGGGAAGACCCCAATGGCAAGGTGGATGCTGGTCGTCATGACATGGGAACGCTCCAGGGTGGTGGGACGACAGACCGTAACCAGGTTATCGAGGAGATTAGTACACAAGGAACGAACCGGAGAAGGTAAGGTGAAATCCCGCAGTCATGAAAGAGGATATGCAAAGGAATGGGGTCTAGGGATGGGGAAAACAAGGTGAAAAGGTCGGATGAGAGAGACGAGGGGGGGAGCGGAGCAGGGGGAGGAGGTGAGGACTGTGGAAACTGAAGCAGGGGAGTATTGACGATATCGGGGAATGGGAGAATTATTGTAATCTCCGCCAGAGAGTTCAGAGTTGTATGTGTGAAGTGACTGTGAAGGGGGAACAGTTCACTCACTTCATTTCACTCTGAACTGTGATCAGATGTGTCATGTGTGATCTGATGTGTGTGATGACTTGTGTGTGTTGATGTCTGGTGAGAGAAGGGAGTCCTGCCTTGTTGCCTTGGGTTGGTGCCTGATGAATCTCCACCTGCACCGTCCTCCACTCCTGCTCCAGTCCTGCTTATCATCAGCCACATCTGGTCCTGTGCACCGCCACAGCATATCCAGGCACCTCAGGCACGCCAGGTCGCCAGGTCCACAGCCCACAGGGCATATCCAGGTCCGCTGTCCGCATCCACCAGTGGCACATTGACGGTTGACAACTGACAAGGACAGGACATTCCAATCTCCATCCTCTGATCCTCATGTCGAATTGAGTCGATTCATTCCCCTTGGCCGCCGTTATATCTTCGTCGCATCTATCCTAGCCTAGTCATGGATGTACTCCGTCGATTTTCCCTCCGAGGACCACCATAATAGACACCATGTCATTCAAGAGATCCAGAGAAGCGTTCGAGAATGACTCCGCTCCATATGTCATCTACGGGACGGCGCTTCCACAGTACGACCCAGAATCCCGCGACGATGGCTCCTATGTCCCTCTCTGGAAACAGGAGGTGCGCGACGAGAGGGGCCGGAAACGCCTTCATGGCGCATTTACCGGAGGTTTCAGTGCTGGGTAGGTTCCCAATCCAGAACATATCCCCCTATTCCTCTGCTAACCCGACGGTCAGATACTTCAATACGGTAGGCTCCAAGGAAGGATGGACTCCATCAACCTTCGTCTCCTCCCGCACCAACCGCGCCGCAAAACAACCCGTCCCGCAGCGCGCCGAAGATTTCATGGACGAGGAGGACCTGGCCGAAGCGGCCGAAGCGGAGAAGCTGATGACGGCCGAGAACTTCGCGGGGCTGGGGCTGACGGAAGAGGATGCCGGGAGGAAAGGGAAGAGTATTTTCACGGACTCCATCACGAGCAGCGGTGCGAGTATGGGCGTGAAGTTGCTCCAGAAAATGGGTTGGCGGTTGGGACAGGGACTTGGGCCACGGGTGCGGCGGAAAGCTCGAATGGACGATGAAGGGCGCGGCCAGACCAAAAACGGGGACGAGGAAACGCACCTATTCGCTCCCGAGAACTCGAAAGTGATTACCTACCACAAGAAGTCCGACACAAAGGGGTTGGGATATAGCGGAGAAGCGAGGCGGCTTGATGAAACCTCGAAAGAGGATGAGAATGTCGAAGAGGACAACGAGGATCGCATTTTCCAATCCCGGAAATCAAAGATCACCCTAGGCAAGCCTTCGGCGAAAAAGTCAAGCTTTGGAGTCGGTGTTCTCAACGACACCGGCTCGGACGACGAAGATCCGTATGCCATCGGCCCTAAGATATCCTACAACCGGACCATCGGAGGCAGTAAGAAATCGAAGAAGGCCGAGAAAGTGAAAACCTCATCCACCACCGCCAACCCACTCCTCCGCGCCAAACCCGTCTTCCTCTCCAAGAAGATCCAAGACCGTACCGCAGGCTTCCACAAATGCCATGATGGCCGACTCCCTCTCAAAGGCTTCATCCTCGCCACCCAACCATACGTGCAAGGTCAAACCTTCCCGCCACCAAAAGTCCCCGACGGCTGGACATCCTCGCGCGAGGGGGGTGACCAACCTTCCCAACCCGATCCGGAGACCTACCAATCGCTCCGCGACGTCGCCAAGGCCTCCACGCTCGACCCCCGCGCTCGCGCCGCCCTCCTCGGCGAGGCCGCCCTCCCAGGGAAATCGATCTTCGACTACATCTCCCCGGCCGCCCGCGCACGCCTCGCCGCGGCGTCCGGACGCGGCGACCTCCCCCTTGCAAAAGGTGAGGCGCCGCCGCCGGAGCATCGGAAGAGCGAGGCGGACAAGCGGAAAGATCTGCGGGATGTGATCCCGGAATTGGATAGGGAGAGTGCGGTGGGGGCGCTGAGGAGGGGGGGGAGTGGGTGGATGCCGTACGCGGACGACGAGGCGAAGCGGGGGAGATATAGGGCGTTTCTGGAGTTGTCGGCGGGGATAACGGAGACGATCCCGGAGAAGGCGGCGGGGGTGTCGAGGGATGACTATCTGAGGGAGATGCATGAATTTCTTCGTGCCGCGCGCGTGTTCAAGCCAATGACGGGCATGATGGCGTCGAAGTTCACCTCCTCGTCACGCGCGTTCGAAGGGTCCAACGATTCAGGGGACGACTCCGTGTTGCGGAAGCCGGAAGCGAAGCCGAGTGATCCCGCCGAGGAGGCCGCGAAGCTCGGAATGTTTGGGCCAATGACGAGAAGTGTACAGCAGTTCTATCCGACGCGGCTACTGTGCAAGCGGTTTGGCGTCCGACCGCCCGACCATGCGCAACAAGACCAAGAAGCCGGGCAGGAGGGCCCGATGTCCGATTTCGTGCCAAACCAGCCCCTAGACGTCGTTTCCAAAGCGACTATGCAGGAGATGATGCGCGAGTCGGCGGCGAATCGAACCGGTGGTAACGCAGAGCAAGGCGTGGTGGATATTCCGGCCCCTGTGGTGGTCAATGTGGAGAGGAACGAAGCGCTAGAAGGAGATCGTCCGGGAGATGCAGTCTTCCGAGCCATATTCGGTGATGATGACGACGAAGACGAAGAATGAAATAACTTGCATTAAAGTCTGATCCTGTCCACATTCTCATCATCGTAAACTTGCCGCTACATGATCGGCGGTATATCCCTCGCGACGTCCTCGCTTTCCAAAGGCACCATCGCAAGCCTCTCCGCCCAATCCCTCCGTCCAGTTTCCTTGATCAACTCCTTCGCCATGTCCCCCCTTCGCTCATAGTACTCCCTTCCCACCACACGCATCACCTTCCCCTTGATCACCAAATCCCCTGTCATCGCATTCCCCGCTTGAACCAAGAACGTCTCCAACACGAGCATCCCGACGAAGATTCCTTTACCCACAGGACTGATCATCCCTGACAGCACGATCGCCCCATACACCAACAAGAGCACCACGGCCATGAGCGCTTCCTCCACGAAACTCATCGCCCGAAGCCATGTCCCCGACGTCACCGCCTTCACATCATCCACCCACCCCCTGATCCGCACAAACCGATCCTGACTCAACAGCACCAGCAAATCACTCCGCTTCCCCGGTTCCGCCGCCCCGTGCCAGCCCCGCCGACTCCGCGCTCGCAGCACCAACATATCCACCGTCCGCGCAACAACCAACATCCCCAGCACCACCACCCCCCACCCGTCCCCCAGCTGCACAAACCCCGCAAACGCCCCCCCGGTGACCCCGATCGCCGCGCAATACGCCGCATTCCCCACCACCGCTCCTCCTTTCTCCCCCGCCCTCCTCCCATCCACCTCCACCGTCGTCAACCACCCCGTGCGCCCCACGCGCTGCAGGAACGCGACGGTGGCGGGGTTCTCGATGCGGAACACGTAGCCGGTCGTCATGGCGGCGGTGGCGGGGTATTCGCCGGCGTGGAGGGAGGCGGCGGTGGAGTGGGGTTGGTAGAGGCCCGGGCAGAGGAGGAGGGGAGAGAGGAAGGGGGGTGGGGAGCGGAGGGAGAGGAGGCGGGGGAGGTAGGGGAGCGGGGGGAGGAGGAGGAGGCCGAGGGGGAGGGACTAGGATGGGTTAGTTCTGATGGCGAGGAGGGGAGGTGGTGAGTTTCTGAGGGGAAGGGGAGGGTAAGCGCATTGGGGACGGAACGCAACCCTGTATGGGTAATACTGTACCGAGAAGTCTAGATCTATTGTCATTCTAGGAGCTGTAATCATGCCGGCTTCGAGATTTGTCTGGGTGTCTGGAACAGGAGCTATACTACTTCTGGGTTTCACTTGCGGGTCATTACATCGTCAGATTCATGGTCCAGATCCGCTGCCAGTATTGAGGAGATGCGCTGGCAGCCTCGCAAGACTCGCGGTCGGATTCATCCGATGCATATCACGAATTCAAACGACACCGCAGCCTGCAAGGCGGTACCGGCCACACAGTTCACAATGCTGCCACTTCCCTTGCTGCATTTTAATTCCTAATTAGCTAGACAGGGCTAGAATACACACGGTACATGTATACCACATTAGGGGCAATGGTCGGATTGTCTACCCGGATGTTAGCACTTCCCCCATGGAGTGAATAGAAGGTTCCTAATAGACTATTGAACAACATCGAGTTCCAGTCAGTACAGATAAAGTCGTAGGTGGACTGATGTAGTCACGACTTGTTTCGGATGCGAATCAAGGGTTTGAACCTAATCCCTAGGACGATCCCAATGCATACTGTGCAGGCAGTTACCTACTTGGCACAGCGCAGTTTGACTTCTAATCCAGTCAATAAGGAGCCAATTCTCGTCGCATATATCGTGGCTCGTCCCAGGTTGATTGACGATGAACAATAACTTAAATTAGAAGCACACGTTTCCCCGGACTCCACGAGTCCACATCTTCAGGTTTCCGGGCCGGGCATAACTCACATATTGCGCCCTAGGGGCTGGCGCGTTTGAAAAACTGGAAGGCGGTCACGCCAGACTATAGGCAATATATACTCCGTAATTCAATGAATTATGCACGGAAGCCGTCACCGCATCATGGAATGCAATGCTCGGGCCTCGGGGTCATTTAGTACGTACAAACCTTCCCTTATGTCAGACGGCAGTGACTGAAGTCTAAATCTAGACGTTTGAAGTGTGAATCCGTCCCTCGTTCAGGCCGTCAAGGTGGATTCCGTTCCTATTGGGGAATCCTAGCTCAGCTAATGGAATGCGGCCTACCGTCAGATGAAGTATGAGGAAAGCGCAAGGATCGAGTTCTCGTCTTCTCGACGCTTCCATAATCCATACCGTTAACCGTAAACATGGGTGGAGGCTGAGGTGACGAGTTACGACATCGGCCGTGCAACTCGAGAACTCAATGAGTGACTGCATGTGGTGGCTCTCTTCGAGTACGCCACGATAATTGCCGCCCGAAACCGGTCCCAAAGGGACGCTTTTGGTTACCCCATCGCCTCGGTCGAGCTAGAAATTCCATCGTGACCGGAATACTGCAGGATGGAGTGACAGAAGACGTGACAGAAGGATCGAAGGGGTTTGGTTTCGGCGTGCTAAAGCGTCAGTCCGCTCCGAAAGTCCGTATTAATATTGTTAACTTCGGAAGAATTCTCTCATGAACGGCGTCGGGTAATCGGCATGAAGCCAATCCGATCGATGGAATCAAACTCAGTCAATATTGGTGGCAAGGGAAATATTAAAGCCGCTATCACATTCTTGTCATCGTTGATTCGTCTCATCGCAATCCGAAAGTCTTGAGCCTGCCAGCCTGGCACCTCTGGTGGTCAAATGTGGTGTGCTTGGTTGTGCTCATCAGGCGCACAGCCCATGATGATCAGTCGGAAGTTTTCTTGAGCCCCCAGTCCATGCCACCAACCCGAAGCAAGGTTCGTATTTCGATGACTGATCTGAATTCTGATGAATTCTACTATGATCGTGGTCCTCGGATACACCGTGCCTAGGACCTAATTCTCTCTCCCGAAGCCTCAAGGTCTTACTGTACCGACTAAGACCGAGTACTTACGCTGGTAGCCTAATGTGCGAGTACTGCGAGGTACACAGGGTGTATTGTGCAATGCCATGGGAAGGAAGGAAAACAATGATAATTAACTCCATCTGTTGTCCAGTTGACCGAAAATTACGAAGGTATTATTAATTAAAGGGCTATACTACTACCATAAACCCTCAAGGATGTTCCCGAGAGGTTGATCTGTCGTTGATGAGACGATCCGGATCTTGTCTTCATTGGGAAGCCAAGTCAGGATTCAGGAACAACAAGTCCAATCCCATCCCCAACAGCTGTGAACTCCTTGCCGGACAACGAAGGAGGCGTCGTCTGCTTCCTCACTTGATAGAATAGATGCGCCTGAAGCCCTGCACAGAACGGCTATCCTTGGAAACGGGGGGCGCCGCCACTGCCGGAATGGCGGGGTCGTGAAAATGAGCGAATGTAACAGAAACCCAGGTTGGAGATAACTTGCCAGGCTCCCCAGTCGACTCATCACCTCAAGGCTCAAATGCCAAGGCGAGAACCTCCAGCAATTCAAGTTTTGGCATCGTTTAAGTATGCGATTCACGATGATCAACCAATTGGAGCGGATCAATATGGCTGGGCAGGGAGCGTTTCGCTCTGGGCAACCGGCAGCATCTCCATGCGCCATCGAAAAGCTTTCTCTTCCATGTCCTGGACTCCCTGACGTCCCAGTTCTCAAACTTTCAATCCACGACTCTGTACTGGACAGCTGTGGCCCGGCGTACCACAGGGTGTTTCACAAACGCACGCCCCTTCGCTGGTCACTCGACCGCAATAGGGCCACGTTCTGCTTGACACTGTAGCCGATCGTTTTCCTGCGGCGCTCTTTCTGGCGTAAATACGGACGAAACTGGTGTATGTTGTGTTCTAAGTACCTTCTCGTTGGGACTCTGCGTAACCGACGAGAAGCTGGCACGACCTCCTTGACGCGGTAATAGGGAGGTCGATGGCAAATGGCAATAACGATACCGTATCCCTTCCCTATTGTGGCATCCACTGTTTTCCACTTCAACCATGCGGCTGTCCCTTGGCCCAACCCTTCCCCCAGTCCCTCGCATCACGACCGAAAGAAGGAGCGCCAGTTGCGTGATGGAGTGGGAAGTGGGAAGTGACTTGATGCCTGATGATGTGACGTCCGCCAGAGTCGCTCACGCCAGTGGATGGTCCGGGAGCGAAATTTTCCAAAGTTTGAACGAGATTGATTGACTGATGGCTGAAACTTTGCAAAAGCCTGGACCGGATCATGGAAGCATGGAATCATCCCTAGACGCCAATGCGGAGGCTAACGATTTAACGAAACCCAAATGGCAAATGGCAAATGGCAAATATCTCCGTCGTCAGTGGTAACTGAAGGTAACATGAAGCAAAGTAAATTCATCACAAAAGTCCAGGCCTCCAGAGCATCCTCAACCTCAACCGGGCCACTATTCTATCCCGTCTGACTTAGAGATTTCATAATACCGCAATTCCACCGCATTGCCATATTCGCCTTCCGGCCAATCCGTTAAAGGTCGTATTTCGTTATTAAGATGATGCAGATCCATTGAATACCGTCGCGGCTAACCCAGGATGGATCGGCGTTGAGGAACTATTTCTGGATGGAGTGGATATCCCTCCTGGTCTCCCGGCGTCCTGCCGTCCAAGCGGGATTTTGCGCTGGAGGGGATTGGTCTGGAAGGAAGCCTTAGGATGAATCCACCTGAATACCCCAATTGAGCACTGTAATGAACACAGAGGGGATGGGACGGTGCCATGTTTTCTTTTCATCCCGTACTGCTGGCACTGCTGTGACACCCGACGGTTACGTTACTGGCATGCTTTCTTCCCGGATGTTAAAATCTACTGACTTCATGTTTCCTTAATTCCTTTCCCCACCAATTCGTCGTTCGCTCAAGAGCCGGGTCTCGATTTTGCCTTCGTTTAGACTCTTAAGTCTCTAATTAACGACGCTCGCTCAATATCTATTATGGTGTAATCCAAGTCCAACGTCTTCCTGTGATTCTGCGGTTCACTTGCTTCTTGGTCTCCCATCTTCACTCGCAGATCGCCGTTAGTGCACCAAAGATTGCTCGCTGCGCCCTGTGCCGTCCGATTTTTCTCGAGAAAACCTCAAAGGTCCCCTCTCTTAAATCCTGATTGATCCTCTCTGGGGAACCCCATCAGATCCGTGGAAGCCGGTGGGGAAAAGTCGATTTGCCGTTCGGTTGGGGATTGAAGACATCGCAGACCTGAGTTCCATATCCTCATCCAATTCACTTGTGCCGTCGTGCTTCATTGAATCCGGAGATTACCTGAACAAGCAAGCCGTGGGCTACATCAGTACAACCTGCGGAATCTCTCACTACCCCTCCATACACACTCGCTTTACAATTCGGACCCAGATCTCGAGCAATTCACATATTTATCGCCTCCATGGAATAACGACTCTCTCTTTTCTACGACTTCCCTCCGATCCGGTATCGCCTCCTTGCCTACATCACCTGTCGCTAAAGCTTTCACCTCCACGCTTTCTTTCTTGTACCATATATTCCCACGATGAGCGGGGAGTTTTTTAACAGTTGGCCCTTGTGGGCGAAAATGACATTCGTAAGTGATCCAAGGCACAATATATGTAGCTCCCAACCTTCAGACCCAAACTAACTCTCATCGCAGGTTTTAGGATGTGCTATAGTATGTCGTCACCTTCATATCACTCAACAATCGTTCTAACCAGTACCTACCCAGGTTATCACATTCGCTATGGGATGTTTCAAGTTATGGCACAGCCATCGCAAGTTGAAGAAGTACGTTCTAGCCGATGAGAAAGAAGCCACGCCGGCTATGGTAGAAGCACAGGTATCGCTGGACACCGAATCAGAGGTTCCATTCGGGGTCCGGGCCTTGGAGAAGGGCATCGAGGTGGATGGAGTATGGATATCGCGGACAAATACTCCGAACTCAAGCGCGCCTGGTAGTCCAAGGATATCGTTCGCCAAAGGCTCGCCAGTTCTCCTTCCGAATCTCGATCTCCCGTCGGTCTCTTCGAACGATTTTACCCTACTTGGATCGAAGCCCAGCAGTCCGTCGAGCTCCCGAGCTCCGAGCTATGTATTCGAACGCGCGGTTGGCGCAGAGCGGTTACCATCAAACCCGTCCTCCTCGACTTTAGCAGTTAATGTACCGGGCGACGGCGGTCGACAGTATTCTTCGAGATACGAGCCAGTTCCGACGAGTACGGCATCAATGAGAGACGCCGAATCATCCCCAGAATCCGGGTCACCCACCGAAGACGATACCCGGGACCGGACCTCCGGCGGCAGCTCCCTAGGATCCGTAGAAGGCTCAACCTCCCAGGAAGACGATGCAACAACAGGAAAGGGCAAAGTTAAGGCCCAAAGACGTCCAAGAAATGAGAGAGCCAATCTCGATCTTCTCCACAGTCACCGACTCTCCCATGTCGCCGAAACTGGCCAGCTGACCCCACGGGTAAAGCGACCCGCCCTCGGCTCCGATCTTACAGGTGTCTCCGCAGACGGCGCTCGATTTCAGACCGCCGAATACACCATGAACCGCCGAAGTGCCCCTTTGCCTCCCATGCTCCAGCTTGCGAATCGCAACTCTCTCCCTGACCACGCCGAGTCCCCCAAAGCGGATCGCAACGCGCTGAGCACCATCCCCGATGACACCATCATACCAGGCAGCGGAGCCTTCCAACCTCACCGCAACACACTCGCTTTCCTTCCACATGCGCCCTCCGAATCCGGACATCCGGCCGCCATCCCCCCATTCCCAGAGTTCGACCCTCCTCGCCGCCCCGACCCGCTTCCTTCACTACCGTCACCGACACAGAAGCCTGGCCTTGTCCACTCACACACCGAACCCATCCTCCCCGAGCAAGCGCACGCAAGGCCTGAATCTCAGGTATGGCGGAAGGTGAACTCCGGATTCGAGGTGCTGGCGCCCGGCTCGAAGCCGCGGATGTCGATCAACGTGGACGATGCACGGCTGGAGGACGACAATTACGAACCCAAGGAGAAAAGGCAATCCAAGCGGTTACAGAAGAAGCGCCAGTCGCCCCCAGCCGATGGCATAGCACGGGTATCAAAGTTCGTGGAGGGAGGGTTGATATAGAGGATACTTCTGAACACTTGGATGTTAGAGGAGGCAATTTTCCATCCGCCGTCTCGGCACGGTCAGGATATGTATTGGTTGGAGCATACTGGCGCAGATAGACGGATCGGAACTGGGATGGACATTGGACACTTGGAAACTGGAAAATGGAAGGGTTCTGTTTATAGGCGGAATAGGTTAGGTCGTGATTCGAACGGAGTCAACCACGTCCGTGGACGAATATCACGATTGAGCGATCAGTAATTAGACGTAACTTCATCTTGACTGAATCTACATGAGAGAACCATAGGAATGACTTGATACAGTATTGAGATTCGAGGCGCAGTGTTGATATCTCACAGTTCAGACTTCCAGGCGTAAATCCAGGTCAGGTGATCAGGCGTCTTAGGTGGTCAGTGCACGCGCCCAGCGACGCGTCTCAGCAAGAAAGAACCGCCACTCCTACGCGTTTCTGCCTTGTCTTGTCGTCTGCAGATTTCCAGATTTCGCATCTCGCATCGGCTCGCTATTGTTTTCCATCCGTTGTGTCACCAAATTCCATTTAATCTGACTCCTCATTCTCGTTGTGCCTCTCTCAATTCGCTAAGATGAGCGCTGAAGATTCTGGTGCCGTTGATGAGGGTATGGGGGGCCCAGGCGCGCCCACTCCTCTTAGCTCTCTAGAGGTTGGTTGATACTTGATGGATGATGTGCGAGGGGACATGTAGCATTGACATGAGTTACAGGGAATGAACGGAATTACGGCCCGAGACATCAAACTCATGGTTGATGCTGGCTATCATACAGTGGAATCCGTGGCATATACGTACGATCAGATCTTCCACTAGAAAGACATGCCACTGACAATAGATCACAGTCCTACCAGGGCCCTCGAACAGATCAAAGGTGTCTCAGAGCAGAAGGCACGAAAGTTTCTCGATGAAGGTAAGGCATCCTGGACTTACTTCATGGCCAACCGCTGACGATTCACAGTCACCAAGCTCGTCCCCATGGGCTTCACCACGGCCACCGACATGCACCAACGACGGAGCGAGCTGATCTCTATCACGACCGGCTCGAAACAACTGGATACGTTGCTGGCCGGCGGCGTGGAGACCGGGTCCATCACCGAGATTTTCGGCGAGTTCCGGACGGGAAAGAGCCAGATCTGCCATACGCTCGCGGTGACGTGCCAGCTGCCATTCGACATGGGAGGAGGTGAAGGCAAATGCTTATACATCGATACCGAGGGCACCTTCAGGTAAGTCGTGGAAGCTCCACGTTCTACTCTAACCAAATTCTAACTCTGTCCTTTCTAGACCCGTTCGCCTGCTTGCCGTAGCCGCTCGGTATGGCCTCTCCGGGGAAGAAGTCCTCGACAACGTCGCCTACGCCCGCGCATACAACTCCGACCACCAACTCCAACTCCTCAGCCAAGCTGCGCAGATGATGACCGAGACGCGCTTCGCGCTTCTAATCGTGGACTCCGCCACCTCGCTCTACCGGACGGACTTCAGCGGCCGTGGCGAGCTGTCCGCACGGCAGATGCACATCGCCAAGTTCATGCGGATGCTGCAGCGCCTTGCGGATGAGTTTGGCATCGCGGTCGTGATTACGAATCAGGTGGTGGCGCAGGTCGATGGCGGGCCGAGCGCGATGTTTAACCCGGATCCGAAGAAGCCCATTGGGGGGAACATCATTGCGCACGCGAGCACGACGAGGTTGAGTCTGAAGAAGGGGAGGGGGGAGACGCGGATCTGTAAGATCTATGACAGTCCTTGCTTACCAGAGAGTGACTGCTTGTTCGCGATCAACGAGGATGGTATTGGGGATCCGAGTCCGAAGGATTTGGAGAAGGATTAGATAGAGAGGGATAACGTTGTAACGTTCTCGATGGGTCAAGGCGTTTCAGTGGCATGGTGAAATGGTGTTATGGGAGCCAACCACAGATCAATTTAACGAAAGCTCAGAAACGAGCTCTCGTGGATCGTGTATCATTTTATGCGAATATCAATAGGTGCAATCACATATTATCGAACCTATCGTATTGATTGCGCACGTTTTGATTTCTATAATAGCGAAATACAACCGTTCTTCTGATTTTGGCCCAGTGCATCCACTTCCATTTCAGGCACCTGGCTTCTTCCCCCTTGTCCTCTGAATCTTCTCCAGCTCCTCATCAATCTTCTTAAAACTCCAGGAATCCCAAAACGAAGGGTAGAGGAACGGCCGCAGATCAAACCGATTGTCGTCTGGGGAATAGTCATTGCAGTGCAGTGCTGGCGTGAGCGTCGTCATCTTATGCCGATTGATGGCATAGTAATGGAAGAAACGCTTCACCTTCTCCGCCACCTGCTCCGGCTCGTACCGACCGCCCCATTCGTGGACCAGGCGCTGAAACATCCCGAAGGGACCGAGTTTGTGGACCTTTCGCAGGCGACCGAATTCGGTCAATTCACCGTACGTCATGCCCATGTCCGCCTCGTCTGACTGCACGTAGTTCTCTGTGATCGGCTCCAGTTCGGCGGTGGGTGTGGCTGTTAAGAAATCATGCAGGACAGGAATGCCGAAGCTCGTCTCCGCCCATGCCATGAAGCGCTTGAGGTCACTCTTATCGATGCCACCGATCGGATTGATATCAGCGGACGAGCAGTCGTACTTTGTGAGATACCCACGGAGCGACTCTCCAACGTTCGCACTCCCTAGGACGAGGAGACTACCCCCTCCAGGACGGTTCCGAGTGGTCGGGAGGATCTGAGCGAATTCGTATGCCGTTACCATCCGCGATCGGGCCTGGATATTTTGTAACATAATGTTCTCGGCGGATGATCCGCCCTCGACCTTGAATTTCGGTTCGAAGTTGAGGGCGTTTACCACCAGGTTTCTTTGCGCTTCGTAGACTTGGTCGATGTCAAGATCGACGTGGTATGAGCCAATGGCATCGGATAGATCCTTGGCTCTCTGTCTCGTCTCCCTATATAAGAAGTTAGCAAAAGTGAAAAGATGGGGACACCGGCTCGACATACTCCGAACTTTGCTTAGACATGCCCATATATACAGTGTGGAAGAGCTGATTGCACAGCTCTTGCGGTGTCTCAGGCAGTTTGTCGGAATATCTTGCAACTCGCTTGACGTCCGCAATAACTTGCTCTTCCCCAGCCCTGATCGCATCCATGACAAGACTACACATGCCATAGACCATCGTTGATGTAGAGGCTGAATCAATCCCGCCTACCTTAATTTAGTGAAATACTCCGAACCACTTAAGGGGCATTGCGTACCTGATAGAGGACAAAGGTATCCCGCCGCACCACATCTCCTCAAATAATCCCACAGATAGCACCCGCCGACATATGCAATCTCTTCTTCAGGAGCGTGAAACCTTGGTTCAATCGCCGGACTTGGTCCAAGGCTGACATCCAGATCCGCCTGCTCAGAACTGAGCTCGAAGGGCGTCTCGATTCTATGATACTTCCTAGTCGACGTCGCTGCCTGCATGGCACGGGAGATGGTTGCCCGATTTGCGCGGACATCCTCAAGCTCAACGGTAGCGGTGATGACTTCTACATCTTTAAGGGAGAATTGCGACGCCTGCGCAACAACGTCGCCGTTGATGAAGATCATGGCACATCCATCGTAATACAGACGGTCTCCATCGCATCCTCTTTGGTTGGCGTACAGGTAGACTCCGCCGCTCTTCCTCGTGGCTTCTTGGATAAGCTGAAGTCTCTGGTTCAGCTTGCGGAGTGTGAAATGGGAGCCACTGCTGTTAGTGATGATCTCTACGCCATCCAAGCACATGGGAATGTGAGGAGCATCTGGAGTGAAGAGCTCCTCACAGGTCTCTGCACCGAAGCAGGTATCCTGGTAGGTCGGTGTCAGCAAGATGACTCCGTCTGCGCCTTCGAACTGAACATAGTCTTACTGGCGTTGAGATTACAGCGTCGCCGAAGAGGACATGAGTCTCTCCTTGTAGCTTCTGGATTCGCCGCGGCAAGTAATATTGCTCATACTCTTGGGGCCTGAGCCAAGGGGTAAAGTGCCGCATCTCCCGATACTGAACAACCTAATTAATCTTTTTGGTCGTCAAACTCCCTGAATCAAGACCTACGTTTCCATCTGCATAGCAATCATTAGCAGGTATTTTCTGCTTCCATTCCAACACCTCTTCACATACCGTTTGCAAGGACCATCTTTGGCCGAATGAAGAGGATCTTTCCATTCAGACAGATGATTCGACAGTTATACCGAACGTTCCGGTGCTGGACTGGCATGCCAATGTCGAGCAGGATATCGAAGCAAGACTTGTCCTGGAGGATACACTCCATCTGCTCCCAGCAATGCAGATAGAGGTCCTGTTCCAACAGGTGGTCGAGGCAGCCATATCTGAAGGACATCAGTGGACGAATCTCCAGGCATGGAATCATTCAGCAAGTTGCCATACCCGCAGACCTCCAGCTCAGGTCCAACACGTAGCCTTGCATTCCTGCTTTTGGCCTCTTGAATACTCTGGATGATTCTTTGCCGATTCCCTTCAAAGTCAAGAGCCTATTTCTGATATGAGTGTGGTTGTAACGTGAAAGAAAGTGGCTTACACACCCATTGATTCAGATTGCAAGTCGCTACTGTCACAAGGTGGCCCATGACGCTGAATGGTATGCTTCTTCAACAGGAATTTTATTTCTTTGTCAGTAGTGGTTTATGAAAAGGGTTGGAATCTTCATGATGAGCTCATGTAATCAGTTATATGAAATTAATAAGGGTGGTGTGTGACAAACGGAAGGGATGTACCCAGTTTGCACAGCTCGTATTCCACCCGAATCGGCCCGGACACACCGAATGGGTAGCAGGTATGGGGGTGTATATATAGCACTTCCCGCAAAACAATAGCAATTGCTCCCTCCCCTCCAAACCAGTCGCTCTAGTGAACTGGTAAATTGAATTATCGAGTACAGTCAACCACCGCTATAACGATTACCGCTACAGCGATATTCGCGTTATAGCGATAAGATTCCCTGCACGGTTTCTCAATCAATGCTGCCAAGAAAATTCATTTTAGCGATATCCGCGATATAACGATTGGATTCGCCTGTACGGATTCAATCGTTATAGCGAAGGTTGACTGTATTCCATACGGAGAAACCGTTTCAAAAATTAGATACATTCTAAGTTAACCTGTTCTGATTTCCAAGCTTATCTAAGTGCCGAAGTACCAGTAGGTGTGTCAATGTCATAGAGTCGGTCTTAGTGCCGAATCCTAGGCAGGGTGAATGGGCAAGTGCCCAACTATGGGCTGGCTCACATCACCGTGTCGGAACAAGCACCGAACGAGTCACAATTCTGTACGATGGTCGTTGTAGCAACCGCGGAGCGCAACTTACAAGGCGCCACCAGTAAATGAACGATCTCGTACCTAGAAATCAATCGCCTTTCCCATGTTACTAGGCCGCCGCTGCCGGTACGGCAAGCGCCACCCTCACGAACAATGCCAACATTTTCAAACACCAAGAGTGTTATCCTCATGTCGGATTGACCATCCAAGGCCAGAATCATGCTCTCAAATTTGGTCTCCAAAATTTTTCATGATAAATTAGTGAATTTTACATTCCCCGTTAGCGGTGCAGGCTCGCTCTGCAAGTCCCTGGTCGGTTAACGCTGTCGAAATATTTACTTGGGAATTATAAGCGACGGAGCACTATCTAGACGCTTGTTCTGACTGAGGGTTGCATGCCCAGCTCCACCACTATGCCTAGGCTTTGACTGCGACAACACCCGCAGGGCCCAGAGCACATCAACTTTGATTAGAAGAGCAATCAGTATAGGCACTATCCTTTCAACTATCGTCAGGTGCCTTGACAATAGTAACGGGTGCAGAATGCGAGCCCCCTTCCTGTAGAAGTTTTGACGTTGTTGATCCCAGCTGTATGCAGTTCCTGACCGTTCTTGGCATGCCCTGTGGGTGAGAAATTGCAATCGAGAGTACTTGCGAACAAAATGGCCATCGCGGAGGAACAAACCCTTTGGAACATGGGAAGTTTTGCAAGCTGAAATGATCGCCGTTTAAGACTCACACTGACTGTAAGGACAATATTGACCTAGCAAGGATGCTTTTTGTGATTTAATGGATATGGAGACGCTTCTACATACGCGGACTCTCTCTCTCCATCTATAATTTATGACGGCACGAGGGTTCCACATCTTCTGTGAACATTGGTGCACGAAGGAAGGACATGCCAGGAGCAACAACTCCAGCGGTTGCCCTCGAATCCCATGTCTGGTGGGACCTAATCTGGGTATTCTGGGCGGTGCCCATGTACTACTGGTTTCAAGTGTCATGAATTCATGATGGAATTGTCGACTAATAGCACAATATGCTTAATATATACGTATACCGCAAGATCTAATCTGAGGATCGTTCAAAACTGGCGAAGTGAGATTACAACTTACAAATAATAAACGGTCAGGAGTCAGAACTTGGTTTGTTTCCACCGGTTTTGAACAGCTTTCAGATCGTGCGGTATGAGATCAACCCAGACAGACTTTTACGGACGTGGAAGGTATTTTTCACTGGTAGAATGATATATCTTTGGACGAAAAGTAGGAGAATTGATCTATCATTGCGTAGAAAACTTAGGCTGCCTTGGCAAACTGAACCAAATCGGGTTGACAAAAAAAGGTTGAAGATTAGAAAATGAAAAGTATTCGAGAGATTTTCTTCCATAAGTGATGATATAAGTCCTCAATTAAGTACATTTCATAATTCATTCAGGACAGTAAACCCCGCCATACCCCTCATGAGATCCATATACCCTGAAAAACGATAAAAAAAAATAAAAAATTCAATGCCTCAATTCGGAGTTGAACCGAAGACCTTTGCATTTCTAGAGATACTAGTCTGTGATGTTTATTAGTGTCCATTTTATTCGTCTGCAGCTTGGGAGGAACATACGCAACGCTCTACCAACTGAGCTATTGAGGCAGTTGTCGGAACGATTTCCGCCAATGACTCCAGGTTCCCATTTCGATAGGTTTTTGCGTGAGTGGGGGTTTAACGAGAGCATGGCTTTCAGTTAATGACCCACCCACCCCATGAGACCTGTGTCGTCCAGGTGTTTGCTAAATCAATCATGAACTGCCTGGGGCATATTCCTCGGGCTTTGGAGTGTTTAAACTCCAGGAGTCGCCCCGCTCCGAAGATGGACCCCGAGCGATTTTCAGGAGAGAAATACGGAAAACCCTAAAGCCCTAATGGCCTTCTCGGGAAAAATTACGGAAACGCGGGTGTCTGCAGATGCCCCTATGTCTAAGTTAGGCCAATGCTAATGATGTATTCAACGAACGAATTCCGTATCACGGTGGTGGTATTCCGCCGGATTTGGATAGGCCATGCTTCGGGGAGCAGCTGCAATTGCGTCAGCGACCAGTAGTACCAGACAGGATTGTGATATCAGCGTTCGATCCCCCTGTTGCAGCAACATGCACCTTTGAATTGGCACACTCCGGTCTCAGTAACGGGAGGCAGTTTGGTCCAGACCATCCTCAGGGTCGTCGTTGACTTCGACGATGAAGTACAGAGTAGTCCGTGGCCGAAAGCTGCGAAATCCGCCATTTCTTTCACATTCTACCCTTCTAGCTTGCTAGATGTGATCAAGGTCTCAATGGCTTATTATCCAAAGATATTTTGCAGGCGCTTCTAGCCTCAGTCCTCAGAGCATGTTACAGGCTTACAGCTCTCTGATCCATCGGTGGTGTTTTGACGTGACTGTACTTGAAATGACTCGAAAAAACACCGTTGACAATAAGACAGCAAGTGACTTTGCAAAACCCGGTGGCATCACATAAGTTCGTCACCAGCAAGGTTGGCGGTTAAGGGACTTCGGGCAGTGGATTCAAGATAAATGCAGCTGAGTAGGTCATATTTGATATTATGTAGTTAAAAACATTGTGAAGGCTACGGGAGCTAACGCTTCGATAACTGAATCAATAATACGCTAGCTGATACATATCGATTATCAAACCCCCTGAAACTAAGCAAGCATCTGGTGGTGATGTGTTGAAATCACTAGCTTGAAAGCAACTTCACAAAGCGAACGTGACGGCAATCTGTGTACTGCTGATTTATGCGACAGAAATCAGAAATGCAGAATAGAATATCCTAACGATCAGATGGTGCCCCCCAAAAGCTTGAGTGGCTGGTGTGCTGGTCTTGTCCAGTTCGAGTTTCTAGAAGTCCTTGATGGTGCGTTTAACGATCAGTAGAGAAGACCAAATTTGATTGGTGCAGGTACCAAAGTCTCCAACAGCACTCGGAGAATTTACTACAATGAATTTGCCCCGACACTTCTTCTTCTAGATGACATATTTCTAGTCGATGGAAAAACTGAGAAGCAATAATACAGAGTCACCATGGAATATCTAATAAGGTCGGCTCAACAGCACGAAGACTTTCGTGAAGCAGAGATCAAGGCTCTTGCAACTCTTCATGGTTTCGACGTGGAGATTCTCTCCTATAGCAACGAGGTATGTGTTTGAAGTCTTTATGCCCCTCTATAAATGGTTTTTACCTGTCTAGTCGATTCGTTGATGCGGGTGAAAGTCCTTGAATGAATGAGACGCCGAATGTCCTTCCTAAACAAATATTTACAAGTCTCAAACAGTCACCCTACTGCGTCGTCCGCCTCCCATCAGACGATGCAGCGAAGCTCCTCATTGAAAGAAGCATCCTAGCATGTGCTATATACCGTCTCTGGGGCCAAGGCAGCGACTACGATAGTCTACACGAAGATCTCCGTTCCAGGACCGAGTCAGAATGGTCCAAGTACAAAGTCAGCTCCTTCTGGTTCCAAATCAAAACCTTCCAATCCAAACGGTCGGCAACAGCCCGACAGGATATCGTGGAGTCATTCAGTTACTTGCCCTTTGATGGCCCAATAACGCCCCAGAACCCGGATGTGGAATTTTGCGTTTGCGAATACTTCGACAAGGGCACCTTGACTCCAAAACAGATATACATGGGCCGACTGATTGGCAACAGCTGTCGCGATGTCATCAATGTATATGACCTCAAAAAGCGAAGTTATATCAGTACGACATCTATGGACGCAGAACTAGCCCTCGTCACGGCCAATCTTGCATTGGCTGGTCCAAATAAGTTGATGTATGACCCCTTCGTCGGCACAGCCGGGTTCCCCATCGCCTGCGCACACTTTGGATGCATCGTCCTTGGTAGCGATATAGACGGTCGCTGCATCCGTGGCAAGGGTGAGAAGGATGTTCTATCCAACTTCCGACAGTATGGGATAGCCGGGCGGTGGTTGGATGGGTTCACAGCGGACCTAACCAACACTCCCTTACGAAAACGAAGATTCCTGGACGCAATCGTATGCGATCCGCCCTATGGTGTCCGCGAGGGTCTAAAAGTCCTGGGCTCGAAACGGGGGCCGGTAGAGGAGGTATATATCGACGGAAAGTCTGCTTACAAGTACGTATATCAGGGATACAGGGACCAGTCAAGGCTAACATGAATGAAGACAGGCGGATTACGTGCCACCGAAGAAGCAGTACAGCTTTACTGCGATGTTGAGAGACATTCTCCAGTTCGGAGCCGACACTCTCGTGGACAATGGGCGCGTAGTGCTCTGGATGCCCACTGCCAACGATGCGGACGTCGAGCTGCCGTTCCCCCAGAACCCATATCTCGAGCTCGTTAGCGTCAGTGTACAAGAATTCAACAAATGTAAGTCGAGTACATAGAGATCTGTAATCCTTTATCTGACCTTCATAGGGTCCCGAAGATTATTAGTCTATCGCCGGTTGCCGAGCGTGGAGGTTGACGCCGCAGCCATTTCTGCTTACAACCATCAAGCTGGCCACACGGCAGATGAACTCAATGACTTTCGCCGCAAGGTATGCGCTGCATAGTTATTTATGGTTGCTCTATTATGCTAATTGTAACTAGTACTTCCAGGGTTTCAAGTCTTGAACCTGCCAGTGCCCATCAGCGAGATCTCTCTCACAAATTGGGGGACTGTCCAGAATGATGCCCACCTATAGTGTTCTTTTCGAGAACTATTTAAAATTCCTCTCACTACTGCATCAATGCTATGAGGCCATACGGGTAGCCGGGCTTCTGACGATGGAGGCTAGGGGCAACTCTAGAGAGATAAGTCCGCGAGCACAAGGAGTGCGATAGGATGGAGCCATCTCAAATGACAAGTGTCAAGGAGTGCGATTGTGGGACTGTCGCATCGGTCTCTGCACTTCGCCATGAGCTCCAGGTTGATAGGCAATCCTTATTCATCAGATGAGGATTTCCGTTCGCTCTAGGCATTTGGAAACGATGATCCACTCGAAGAGACAGAAAGATTAGTTGTCTTTCATGTTAGATAGACATAGCTACTGGTACACTTCCCACGAAAAGAGTACCTAGTGATACCCGAGCAATCCCCACTATAGGGTCCAATATCAGTTTGTAAGATCACGGATGCCCTCACTGGCTCACGGGCTGACTCCCTTAATTTCTGGTTGGAAACTCGTACTGAAGCCTGAAAATGGTGTTGACTGTTGACTGTTGACTGTTGGCTGTTGAGTGCTTGTTGACAAATGAAGAGATCTTTGTTGGTGCGGTCGTGCGGCCCTGGTTTCTTGGCAGACGTGTTGCTTGGACTTCATTTTAGACGGGGTCGAAAGCGGAGCTGGCTGGATGGAATTCAAGTTCTGTTACCACTATCCAATATACACTTCCACGGTATTCCGATGAATGATTTGGATGAGCCGATGAATTCGGATGTCGTGGACATCCTCGAGCCCGCAGTATCGTTCGTGCATTACGCCGAAACCCATCGTCATCCTTTCCAGCCACTGCCCACATCGACAGCGGATTCGAGTTATGAATGTCCCAAGATAACAATCGTCGGTCAAGCCCATGATGAGGAACGTAGAGTCTTCGAATGCACAAGATGCACGTCTGGAGAGATTGTGGGACTCACTGAATCCCAACGGTCGGAGCTCTCTTGACCTGGAAGGGTTGAGAATAGGTTTGAGGCGGATTGATCACCGTACGTTTCGCACAATCCAATCTGTGGCGATTCGGCTAACCACGCAATTCCTCCTGTAGCTCTTAAAGATGCGGACCATGTCCTCGGAGATGTTATGAAGGATGTCGACGCAGATGGCGACGGTCGAATCCAATATC
Organism: Eremomyces bilateralis CBS 781.70; assembly: GCF_010015585.1. Lineage (NCBI taxonomy): Eukaryota > Fungi > Ascomycota > Dothideomycetes > Eremomycetales > Eremomycetaceae > Eremomyces > Eremomyces bilateralis. The sequence continues at coordinate 591,514 of NW_022985071.1, forward strand.
CCGGTTCGTAAACAACCGCAGACGAAGACGATGCCTCGACGACTAATGCTCCTGGAACAGAATTCCACGCCTTCATGAAGCGGACGGAGAAAGATTTGTGGGATCTTTTCATAAGCATCGACCATAATTCGGACGGCAAGATCGATAAGAATGAATTGCGACAAGCCGCTGAAAGTGCCGGCTTGCATCTCTCGAATACCAAACTCGACCAATTCTTTCGAGAGGTTGACACAAACAGCGACGGAGTAATCAACTTCCAGGAATGGCGGTAAGTGCCTGATTTCACGTTTCACTTCACTTGTGTCCCAATGTAGCGCATGGGGATCCATGTGGGTGCTGTTGATGACCGGACTGATCGTGATAATTCACAGAGACTTCCTATTATTTCTCCCCTCCGACTCACCGAACCTGCGCTCTGTTATGTCGTACTTCTCGTCCACCGTTAAAGTCAACCCAGAAGGCGATGTACAAATCAGCGACTGGGCTATGCACTCTCTAGGTACTATATCTGCATTTCTTAAACCTGCTTTCGGTTCCCTTCTCCTCCTCGCCAACGTCGGGCAAACCCATCTCTCCCGGACTGCCTCTGCCGCCACGCAACCCCACCACTTTGATCGATTATCACACGAAATCGACAGCGATATGGCCGCCCTAATCGAAGACGAAGTGCACAATCTCATCGTCGACCTGCCACCGGCTTTGGAGCACCCTAGCACGGCATCGTTGAAATCATGGCTGATCGCATGTGTGCCCACTCCAGGCTACTTCGTGGCCGGTGGCATTGCAGGTATCGTCTCACGAACATCGACGGCTCCTCTCGATCGCTTGAAGGTCTATCTGATTGCTAAGACCACGGTCTCCCCAACGATCGAAGCGGCCAAATCCGGATCACTCCGCGCGACGTTGCGCAACGCATGGAGGCCCCTTGCGGAGGCGTCGAAGGAGCTTTGGGCCGCTGGTGGAATTCGCAGTCTCTTCGCTGGTAGGTCATTATCCTGTGGCGCGCAATATGCCTTCTAACCCTAGTTCACTAGGCAATGGCATCAACGTGGTCAAGATCATGCCCGAGTCAGCCATCAAGTTTGGCGCATACGAGGTAAACATCAACAATGACGCTACATTTTCCGATGCTTACCTACTTAAAGGCCACGAAACGTACTCTAGCGAGGTTGCAAGGTCTTCATGATCCCACTCAACTAGGATCAGGATCTCAATTCACAGCTGGTGGCATTGCTGGCATGGTTTCTCAGTATGTTTACGTCTATCGTTATTTCACATCTTTACTTAGCAACCTAACAACCATAGATTTGCGATTTATCCACTGGATACTCTCAAATTGTAAGTACACTTCTTCCGCAAGTCCGAACACCCCTGATAATTCTCCCATAGCCGCATGCAGTGTGAGACCGTCGCCGGAGGACTTCGCGGGAACAAACTCATCTTCGCGACCGCGAAGAAGATGTGGGTGCAAAACGGGTTCCGCGCCTTCTATCGCGGTCTCCCGATGGGACTCGGTGGAATGTTCCCCTACGCCGCTATCGACCTCGGGACGTTCGAATACCTGAAGCGACGCATCATCGCACGAAATGCACGCGTGTATAAATGTTGTCGCACCGACAAAGCCGCGCAACCGGGCCCGTTCTCGACTGCGCTCATCGGGGGGGTCAGCGGAGCGAGCGGAGCGAGCATCGTCTACCCGCTCAATGTGCTTCGCACGCGGCTGCAAAGCCAGGGGACGGTGCTGCATCCGAGGACATACAAAGGCATTGTCGACGTGACGCGGCAAACGATAGAGGGCGAAGGGCTGAGAGGGTTGTACCGAGGCCTCGCCCCAAATCTATTCAAAGTTGTCCCGGCAGTTTCGATTGTAAGTCCATGTCTATCATCCTTTGTATCCATTGTACTGACTTACCCTTAGACATATGTCGTATATGAGCAATCCAAAGTGATGCTCGATTTAGATTAAGGAAGGTTGAGGCCTTCCATAGAAGGCACAAGATCTTATGCCCCCGAGGCAAAGGAAGCACGCTCGATACAACTTGCCCCTTGACACGAGGTCTTACATTAAGATACCACAGCAGGCATTGGGTTGGCGTTCTGGTTTGGATCCCGCCGGCTTTGGGATGTATAAGCTTAGCAAGGCGTACCGGTTTCGGAAGGGGACTACATGCGACATGCGTAGACATTACGAGCAACGCGAGATCAACCACAACGGCTCAATTTGCGATTAAAAAATCAAATGCTAAATCCTTTCGGCTCATTTCCATCACTAATAATCATGCCAAGATGAAACGCCTCCGATGGGCGTCCGTCTACGTAACCACAACGCCATGCAAATGCCATATGAAAAGGATCATCACTTCAGGATTACTATCAACAGAATGAGAATGACGATCAGCAGAATGATAATCGTCATGCTCCAGTTGTCCCGCGCCGCCCTCCCGATCTTGTTCACCCGCGTTTTCGCTCGGTCCAGCTGCGATTGATGGCGGTCGGTCCGCTCGTCCACATCGTCGAGCAGCAGCGCCTGATTGTCGAGCTCATCGCCGATCTGGATGCTCAAGTCCCGCTGCCGACCGATCGACTCGCCTAACGCATCGAGCTGCGTATCCTGCTCGCGGAGGACTTGTGAATGATATTGGTGGATCTGCTGGTTGTTCAGGTGCGATTGATCCGGTGATTCGTCATCGGGGTCATCACGGTACGGGAATAAGGCGTTTCGATCCTCGTCTTCGGGGTTGTCGGTGAATCGGACGGATTTGGACAGGGTGGCATTGCGCCCAGATTGTGGGACGGGGCTCTTTGATGCCCTCTGTGCGGCGGAGAAGTCGGATTGGAGAGAGGGGTCATTTGGGGTCGTCAGCGCCTTGTCGGAGCCGTCGCCGGTCTCGAATTGGGCCGATAAGTCCCTATACTGTGTTTGCAGTCGGAATAGTTGGTCGCGCAGATCTCTGGACACTCGATTAATACTCCGAAACAATTAATGCATCCGTAAATGTTGCGACTTACGAATCCTCGGACTCCGCCAGGTGTGTCTCGATCGCATCCAATCCCGCCTTGAGTGAATCTAAGGACCGGGATATCTGCCCATCCTGAGAGTTAGGTGATAGGTTCAGTGATACGGCTCTCTGTCTTTCTAGGAGTGATAGTTTTATGTGATCCGCGAGGAGAAATAGTTGTGAGGGGTTGGAGGATGTCATTGTGACAGACTGTATGTGAGGGGAGAGGGTGACTGGAGGAGATAGGCGTCGCCGGCTCGCCGCGGTGGTCGAGATCTCAGGGTTATATCTAAATCATGAGGCGGTAATGCCGTTCTAGCCTTTCGAGGTTTGAGAACTGTGTAGACTTCGCTGTATCCTGTTTGATTCACCGGCTCATTGAATCCATACTGTACTGTAACTTGAAACGTTGCCTGCTGGTGGAGAGTCCCAACTGCTCCAGCGGATGATGAAGCAGGTGTGGCGCATGCAGATATTATCCACGTGACTATTGTCATGGATGTGAGATTAACATATATAGTATCACATGACTCTTCAACGATTGAAGCCAAAGGCCGGGCCTGGATGAAGTCGGGCTCAGCGCAAGTATAGCCGACGTCACGTGGTAGATGAGTTGGTGGGGGAGCCCATACAGTGGTCATTCCATCTCCACCTCCACCTCCACACCTCCATCTCTATCACCAGCTCGCTCTTAATCTCCCTTCCTCGCCCTTTTCATCAACTTGAGCGAATATCCGCCCATATAAGCCCATGGACCACCCTCTCCGGAGCCAGAACTGAGAACCGACCATCCACGCGAAGAATCCGAACATGTCCGCCCATCAACCGCGGCGAGCCCGGTCCATTACCGCTCGTCGTCCCGCCGATCGGATGCGACCCAGCGCTGAGGAACATCTTGATGGAGCTCGGCCTCCTGTATCTCTGAACGACCTGATGAGAGAGACGCTAGGAGCCCCGCCACATGCTACAACAACTGAGCTCTTGTCACAATTCGCTCGAGATGCCGACCCTCCACCGCCGCCATCCAAGGTCGATTACGGCCTCCTCGAGTATGTTTCGCCGGTGGACAGCAATCTTATTTGCGCGATATGCCAGTGTCCTTTCAACCAGCCCATGCAACTGGTATGCGATCACACCTTCTGCAACGATTGTCTCAAACAATGTTTCAAGAATCAAGAAGGGACAACACGCATATGTCCGGCGTGTCGAGGACCGATTGAAATCCTGAATTTTAAATCGAAGACAAGGAAATCACCGAGATATGTCATACAAATGCTGGACGATTTGTTAGTGAGGTGCCCCAACAGCAAAGCGGGCTGCGAAAGCCATGTCAAACGAGGCGAAATCGAAGATCACGTCGACAAATACTGTGACTACAGTGTCCTGGAATGCTCGGATGACGAGTGTACTCAAGGGATATGGAGGAAATATTCGGAGCAGGGATGCTTGCATTTCATGACCATGTGCGAAGATTGCGGTGAATCAATGATGCAAAAGGACATCTTTGTATGGCTGATCGACAATCCCCGCCGACGTGGTTGCTAATGAGGAGTAGGAACATCAGGAAAAGACTTGCCTGAAGCGATTTATTCGTTGCCAGCATTGTTCCGATGAGCTAGCGAAGCCACACCTCAAGCAACATTTGGCATCGATTTGCCCTATGGTACCTGCACGATGCACAGGCCAGCCATTTGGGTGCCCATTCGAGGGGACTCGCGCCACCGTCAATGCGCATGTGATCTCATGTGTGATCGCAACCATGGCTCCATATCTTTCGACCCAGAAAGCTGCGTTCGAAGAACAAGACAAGGCCAACAAAGTGCTGCAAAGGAAGCTGGACCTGTTCGAAGGAGGCTTGACCGCGATGCAGAACATCCTCTACTCCGACAACCCGCCGACCGCGGCATCGTCTGCATCGCGAGCTGCCGAAACGTCCATCGATACCCCTATGACAGAGACCGGAGCCATGGCCGTCGACATTCCCAACCGCCATTCCCAACAAGGCATGTCTACCGGCACCCCTCCCTTCGATACCCCCATCTCCCACCTCCTCTCCCTCCACGAGTCCCTCCGCGAGGAACTGTCCCGGTTGGAAAACACCATCGCCGAACTCGACTCGCGCACCACGGTCATGATCCTAAACGAGGGCCAGCGCTCGAAAGACGAGATGACCCACGCGAACGCCGCCATCAACTCCATGCGGATGCAGCTGCATTGGCTCATGAGCACGCGGCTGCAACAGAACCAACGACAGCCGCCGGGAGGGGGAGGAGGGGGGCCGGCGGGAGAGGGATCGAGTAGGAATACGAGTAGTGGGTTAGCCCTGGACCCCGAAAGTGGTGAGCAGCCACGGTATGAGTTTGGGCGGCAGGATACCAAACTGTGATCGGATGGCGGGAATCCGGATTTGTTTCACTCCGTGCTTTCCATAGCGACCAGGCGTCTCGGAGATATTCGGAAGGGGATGGGACCGTTGGCAGTATCGGACTGGCACGGACATGGGATGCATTGATGACTTTTGATGAATGACCGGGAGGCGTACATCGCCTAAAATACCACTGATATCAAATCTGCACGGACGTGGCCTGCTATTGGCGTTGATTTGGTGTTCGCAGCGCAGAGACGATATCCGGATGTAGACTACGATATCGGACCTCCCAATCCAACTCGCTCGCGAGACGCTGCAACTTGAGGTATAGCAACGTATCTCTTTCCGAGTTCGCCGGGTTTAACTTCGCCTTGTCCAACTTCCAGCCGATCGTGGGTAACGCTATAACAGCACAGTCCTCTGAATTTCCAGATATACCATCGTCTGGAATCGCGATGACCAGCAGTGTGAATCTCACCGACCCCGGCGCGTTCGCTTTGAGCATGTTCCGAAAGACACTTCGTGATTTTGCGTCAATCCGGGATTGGATGCTTGCGATGTCACTTTCAGTCAAATAACGTACTACGACGGAGAGGCGATGACATGCATCATGAGGCGGCTCCTCCGCTGCGACACTCGAACTCCGAGAAACCTCCTCAGCGAGATCACGCTCGCGCCACATTCTAAGCCAGTAGCGAGAGTCGATGAGGTGAAAGTCCTGCTCGTGACCGCTAGCCGCATTCGGAGGGTCGAGTTCGAACCGTCTCAAAACTTTGGGCGTGACTTTGGGAGTGATTCGCCACGCCAGACCCGTCATCACCCTTTCCTGGCCCATCGTCGCAGCCCCCAGCGGCGCATGAATTCCTGCAGGTGCAAGCGGGCGCGTGGCAATAGGCATGAAAGCAGCTCCGGCTGCATGGAAGGCCTTCGAAGGTAACCCGGCTAAAGGAGACCGCTGAAAGATCTGTCGCGCAACGTCTTTGAGCCGGGTAAAACGTGGCTTGTCGGTAGATACCACAGATATGATCCGTTGCAGCATAACGACTAATCGATGTAAATGCTCCTCGCGTTCTGCTTCCGAGTGAAAGTCCAGATAGAAAAAGTCGGGAAACGTGACCGTCAGGGCCCCGGATTGGGGATTGAAGCCCATTGCAGCCTGAGAGATCAGTGTTGCGGCTGCTGCATCTAGATTTGTTGCAGTCTCACCGCAAGAATCCGACAGAGAAACCAGGGCGTCCGATCGAAGAGCTTGCGGCACATTCTCCGCCCGAAAGAGTTGCCGTATGGCATTTCTGACCGTCAGAGTCGGGTCGCGATTGGTCGCGTCTTCTCTATGCTCAATTTTCAGATCCCGGGCCGTCTTGGATAACACAGCCTTGGTGAAGCCCAACAATGGCCGCACGACGCTTACCCCACCCGTTTCAAACATAGAAACGGTGCCTTGAAGGGGTTGGTGACCGGTAGGAAATCGTACGCCTTCCCCGCTGGCATCCACTCCATAGATACTTTCGCACTCCGGGATAGCAGCGAAGGGCTTCAGTGCTCTTCCTAAACCGACAGTCCCATGGCCTTGGATGAGTCTTTGTAGCACCGATTCGGCCCGGTCGTCCTTATGGTGACCGACGAGAAGGTGATGTGCTCCAATCGAGGCGCACGTGCGCCCAAGCATCTGGTATCGAAGCCGTCTGGCGCGCGTCTCGAATCCATGTGGATCCGATGGGCTTAGATTTCCGGGCCATACAAGCGGCCTCCGGATGGTGGAAATGCCTATAGTTATCCCGTCTGTCAGTACTAGATCAACCTGCATAGAGACCCTGACATAACCCGTACCATGTACGGTCGACAGTTCGTGTTCCACCCAGCGGGCATCTTCGGCGCTCTCTGCACGAGCACCATGGTCAATGGTGATGGCCGTTAACCTCCATCGCTCTTGCATGCAGAGCTTCCCCAGGAGCACTGCAAGCACCATGGAGTCAATGCCACCGCTGACGGCGACCGCTAAGGAACATGAGCAACCGTTCAGAGACCGAGAGGGTGGTGAACTATACCCAGGTGGCGCGGTTGGCTACGGGAGCCATGGTGCCCGACGTCCAATGCCTTAGACAGGGCGCTATGGAGGTGTTCGAGCGTAATAGAGCCGCATCGAAGGGTCTGAGTTGGCGCCAGGCGCATCAGTGTATCCTCTGGACTGCAGCCATTCAGTCCGATGGAGCTTGACAGTGTTTACTGCGGTGCTATGCGGACTCGGGGGTTTCGAATCGTATCGACATGACTCCGGATGTTCAAGAGCTTCGATGGTCCGTGCACACATTCTCGAATTTTCTCCCCGACGCCGTTCTCATCTTTGATATCTCCTCGATTGCTTCCCGACTTCGCATTATTGACTTCGAATTGACCTTTTACATCTATTTACCAACCCTCTACAGACTTTATCCATCAAATCCAGGACCATGGTACGTGTTCCGCAACCGCAACCGCAACCCAGCATCTCCGCCATCGCATGCTTCCCATGCGCCGCAACCAGCACACCGGCTAACCATCCCCTCTCATCCAGGCCGCCTTCAAATCGATCAAATCCCTCGTCCCCCTCCTGGACCGCGTCCTCGTCCAGCGCGCCAAGGCCGAAACCAAAACCGCCACCGGCATCTTCCTGCCGGAGAGCTCCGTCAAGGAGCTGAACGAGGCGAAGGTCCTCGCCGTGGGACCGGGAGGGTTGGACCGCGATGGAAAGCGGACGCCTATGTCGGTGCAGACCGGTGACCGGGTGCTGATTCCTCAGGTACGTTGGCCGATGGGTTATGGGTGTGTCTGGTCTAACCTTCTGTTCGTAGTATGGAGGCAGCCCGATCAAAGTTGGCGAAGACGAGTTCTCCCTGTTCCGCGATCATGAGTACGTGCTCTACCTGCCGAGTTGGATGAGATGGTCGGTACTAATGATGCATTAGGCTGTTGGCGAAGATCAAAGAGTAAACACGCGACCGAAGTTCCTCCCGATGCGTCCAGTCCCATCCTCGTGATCTCGAACCGGCCGATCGAATTGTTCCTGTACCACCACCATGCATGGCTCGCGCCTTTCGGGCCGCTGGCGTTGCGGAATACCACAAATAACCTCCATTATCCGCATGGGAAAACTGATTGATCAGCGTTGTACAATTTTCTTCGATGTGTAAATAATGCTGTACAATCTCGACTCTTTGGAAGACTATTTGGAGTACTAGTTCTACGACTCGTGCCATTGTGTCTTTTATACAAGCTATACCGTATGCTATCGATGGAAATCAGTAGACGGCTGTGATCATGCCTCAATACCCTGCCCCGCCATATCCTTGGCCGTATCCGCCATGCGGTGGAGGGTTTTGCTGGTACTGACCCGGAGGCCCCTGGCCAGGATACTGCCCTTCTTGCCCATAAGGTTGGTTCGACTGATATTGCTGCTCATATCCACCTTGATAAGGGGGCTGAGACGCGTACGGGCCAGGCGCCGTATTCGACCCGGCCCCAAATGCCTCCGGCTGCTGCCAACTAGTCGAAGACCCCTGGTACCCTGATCCGCTCCCCCCAAGGTCGGCCTCTCGTTTCTTTGTGAACAGATCGAAAGGTGAACCGCTGACTTTGCCTTGACTGGCGGATCCGTGACCGTGACCGTGACCATGGCCATCGCCGCCGACATGATTGTGCCCAGCACGCACGCTTTCGGAGCCGAGAAGCTGGTTCAAGGAGCGGCCGCCATCGGGTCGCGACCGCACCCAGATGTCGACCGCGCTGAACATCTTCTCGTGAATCTCGCATCCGGGTTGGCGCAGAGCCGGATGATGGAAGACCCGGACCACGTCATTGAGCACTTCTTGAACGGGGACACCGGGATTCTCCCATGAAAAGATAACGCGTGGCGCAACATATTGGAGGATCGTCGACGCTACCTGGCCCGCTGGTTCGTTCAAGATGTTGGAGAAGTGGTCTTTGGACAGGAATGAATGCGTGGGGTCGGTGCAGTTCGGATCGGTCCACGGCTCATATTGATGTTTCCCACTGGCGTCGATGACCGACGATGAGCCCTGCTTCAATTGAGCGGAGGCGGCTTTGATGATCGGCTGGATGAACGGGGCGAGGAGAGACATGACGAAGATGGTAACTTTTTCCGAAATGGTGTCGATGAGAGACTCGAGTCCCGGGATCTTCGATATGATGGCCGATATCGACCGCACGACTGCGATGGTTAGTGTCCGTCCGCAGGTCTCGCTGAGTAATTGCTTACCTTTGTCGCGGAACTGCAGAATTGGATAGATCTTGGGGATGATGGTCGTCGGATCGAGGTTAGGATTCATGCCTGGTATGCCTGGGCCTGGCGGTCCTCCCGTAGATCCAGGAGGTCCGGCGAATGAGGTGGGAGCTCCGCCTGGGGGATGGGAGGCCCGAGAGGTCTCGTAGGGGTCATCAAATCCTCGTTGGCCAGAGTTGGCCGCCGCCTGCGAGTTCGACAGGTCTTGAAGCTTGTGGGCTTCCTGGATCAGACCCTGAGTCCCCGGCACTTTCCCCAAGAGATCGGCCAATCCACTGGCCCCTCCGGAGCCGCCTTTCTTTCCGTTGCTCGAGGCATCCCCGAGGGCGACGTTCATCTCATCGATCTCCGATTGAGTGAAGTGGTCGGTGGCCTCCCCAAGAACCGAGTGCAGGAAGTCGACGCCGCCGAACGTGCCGGTGACCAGGGGGAAGATGTGTTTCCCATGGACGTTCATTTGGGTTGCCGTGCCAGTATGCGGGAAAACGTCGTGGAACCCCAATTCCTTTAAGACGAGCTCGGTATAGTTCGTGTGCGCACCCCAATCCTCGAGACAATGCAACGCTTGACCGAGACATCGCAAGGCCTCGCAGAGATCCTCTTCCTTCCCGCTTGTCCCATGAGCACCGCTGGTGTACATCCGGCCGAAGTGTATACTCCTGGCAAGACTGTGTTTGACGTAGCCAGTACTGGTTGCCCAGCCGCCACTTTCGTTTGCAATGTAGTTCTTCATACCTGCAATACGTATGAGCAAATGGAGACCGAGAAAGAGCAAACCACTTGCCTGTGTTGGGATCCACAGCAAGTTCTTGAGGATGTACCGGCCCTCTCAGGCGTTGGTCATACTGGCGAGCATCCTGATTGTCCGCATAATCTAGTTCCCGGCTTTCCGTTAGTATGAAAAAACCCGTGTGTTGGACATTCCATACCCCGCGGATTATCTATATGCTCCTGCATGGTTTCAGTCGGAGCTGTCTTTCATACTACACAAGAGAGAACCCACCTCCGCTCGATAAACGCCCAACCTTTCTGGAGTGACTTCGAACTCCGCAGTGGCATATCCGAAGGACATGAAAGCCAAGATCCAGACGAGGACTCGTATCGTATCGGCTTGGACGCCTTTCAATGTACCCACATCCAGCGCTTGAGAGTAGTCGCGAAGCCAGTTGCCAAAGTACACCCGCCTGATCATCAAGCTACTCCATTTGTGATGGCGGAGGCACGCCACTTTCTTGAGCATGTCTTCAATGTCTCCATGGCGCCAGTTTTTCCCCTCGACTTTCGATATCGAAGCGATGTTTCCGGCGCCGAACGCACTTACGGGAGTGCATAGGAGAAGGACTCCTAGGAATAGGAGAGCGACCTGGAAGCTAGATAACCCGAAGCGCTTCATTTTTAACAACAACGAGGAGTGAAGTCAAGGTGAACTGGATGTCAAAACTCAAAACGTCGATGCGGTGGATTTGCGCTAGACAAGTACTACTCCAGTTGTTCCGGTTGTTCCGTCACCGCGACCCACGCAACTATTAGCAATTTAGCACCCTCGTAGCGTCAGCCAGGTAAACAATAATGAGCCAACAAAAACGATCGGAAACCGAATGTTCAGCTCAGTCTGACGGGCGATGGCGACTTTTCGCCTGACGCGTTGCATAGCTGCGTGCGATACGTAAGCCCTAAGGCGCCAACGAGGGGTATGAGGTAGCAAGGAAACTTAAGCGCCAGGGCGAAAATGTGGCGCAGTCGCGGATAGGCGGTTAACCGCGCTTGCTGGATTTAGCAGCAGAGCGGACTCCGCGCGGTAGCTGGCGCCTGGCGATTGCGGCAGTTGCGCTTGAGTTGTGCAAACCGCCCTGTGCAAGGCGCTGGATTCCAATGCCCTGTATCAAATCCGTCAATTCCATGCCCATGAATTCCAACGACGTTATCTTTCAGCTTTTTGGGTCATTTGTTCAGTTGTAAATTTCAGACCTCCTGGATGGTTGATGTTGTATGAATATCAGAATATCACGTATATAGAATTTCAATGTTCCTCTCTACTCCATAGCGCATATTGGCTGGGAGCATGTTGACCAGCACAAGAAGGAGTTTCTACTCTCCCAACTCCCATTATCAAAAAACCGTGGCTGAGTGACGTATATTACAACCTTGGGAGCAAAGCACCATTTCAGTTGTTCTAAATACCGGTCACATTCACCCGTTTCATTTCATTTCTTACCGCAAACGCACACCCTCCAGAACCCCCCCTCCGCCTTTGCAACCACAACCCGCCGGTGACTCAAGTTCCTGCAGCACCGTCACATTCCCCTCCATCCGTGCAGTCTCATCTACAGCGCTAAAGGGAGGCTGGAATCCGGTTCGCATGCCCTTTTTCCTGGTTCGAATGCCCCTCGCAGGGATCAAATGAGGGTGGTTGGGTTCCCAGCCTCCCGAATTATCCAACATCCCCCAGCTCCAAGGGCGGATGCGCGACGGGGCGAGTCAAGGATGGGGGACACGGTAGTGCGTCGTCCAGTCAGCGTGCGTGGAGCGTATCAAGGGGTTCCGGTGCCTTTTACGCAACAAGCGCCGAGCCATGAGGGGGGGCGGATGGGACCATCGGCTCGACAAGACTTGCCGTTCGGGAGGTTTGTAGGTGTAGTTCTGAGAACGTCGAGGGATCGCATCGACGTCGCCGGATATGAGCTGTCGGTGTGGAGTGGGTCGTTGCATGCCGGGTTGTACTTCTACGCTTCATCGCGGTCTGATATTGGGGGGTTGAATCAGGGGCCGCTGGACGAGCCTGGGGATGGATGCTGCTTTAAGACCAGAGTGCCTAGGCAACGAGGCCGGTTGCTCAAGCAACTCTCACCTTTCATCTCTTCATCATGTTCGGCGCATATCGGTCCTGGATGAGACCGTTCATTGGCTCCCGCCCGAGGTCGGTCTGCCCGCGTTCCTTCCAAGGATGTACGGCGCGTCGACACTATCAACAGGGCCGCTCGGATGGGGATCAACAAACAAACGAAGGAGGATCAAGATGTGTGACGCCCTTGCGAGTGGGGTTAGCGGCCACGGCTGCGGTTGATGGTAAGTCGCTGGGAGTCCCCGAGAACAACCGACAGAGAACGCTGACTGAGATCTAGTGAAACATAAAATTGTAGTCGAAGAGAACATTGCGAGTGGGGGAGCATCGCTGCTACTCCTTGATCTACGTCCATGCAACTACAGACGAAACGTGAGGACCCTTTCCTATATGACATTGACTGGCAGGACTGAACTGACTTACGCCTAGGGGTCCCTAACGGTTCGAAGAGCGCCATCCGCACCTGGCGATCAACTGGCCATTCTCATCTATTCAATCACACCGGCTACGATGTTGTTGTATTCAAGAAAGTGTTCGTCGACGGGGGTGGCTGGTTGGGGTTCAGACATGGCACAAGAGCATAGGCGCAGTGGCGTTAGACGACATTGAAGACTCTGCTCGCGGTATATACCGGGCCTAATCCATTCCTCATTTTCCATGAGATCATCTATTCGTACAAGCTGCGTGCCCATCGTGAGTCCGCGTACCATGAAGAAGAATCATCCAGTACCTCGACCCGTGGACCGCCCACCGATCGGCTGTCGGCGCCGACCTCACGCCTGCGGGAATGTTCCTCGACCGGGTTCCGAACAAGAACCTCATGCTTTGGCCGCACCGGCTTTGATGAGCAGGATGTCGCCGTCCTGGACCACGTAGTCCTTCCCTTTGGTCATGATCTTCCCCTTCGCCCGCACGGTGGCCTCGTCGCCCTCCTCTCGTAACGCGTCGTAGTTGTACGCGATGGCTTGAATGAACGTCTTCTCGAAGTCTGGTAGGCTGATTAGTAACCGCGCTGATGCAGCAGGTGAGGGGTCCACATACCTCCATGGATGACACCGGCCGCCTGAGGGGCCTTGGTGCCGTTTCTGATGGTCCATTGTCGCACTTCGTCCGTGCCAGTCGTGAAGAAACTTCCCAAATTCAAGGCTTTCCTCATCGTAATGATGACCTTTGGTAGAGCAGACTTGACGTTCAGCTTCTTGCATTCTTCAGCGGCCTCCTCGTCGGAAATTGTCGTGAGGCGATCTTCGAAGCAGACGGAAATTGGGATGATCGGATCCCCTTCCGCGTGCTCCTTGACCCATTGGGCGATCTTCGGTAGATGCTTGTTCTTCTGCCTTAGATAGTCCTTCTCGCTCAGATTGACTAGGTAGACGACAGGCTTGGCCGTGAGAAGGAAAAGCGGGTTGATTGTTTCGACCTGCCGATGTCAGTTCATTGTACATCAATTGTAGAATTACAAATTGTTGTGTGAGAATGAATCAGAATTAAAACGAATGTCATGAAGCCTAAGATCTTGTCTTGGCATTCAAAGAGCTGGGATTATAGAGCGGAATCGCTCTTGTCATCACCAAAAGGAGAGGGTGTAGGGTAACGGAGATGCATCTTACCTCCTTGGGAGCCCAGTCTCCGTGGCGAACATTCTTCCCCGCCTTAAGCATCTCGAGAACCTTCTCCACGGTGGCTTGCTCTTCCTTAAGTTTCCTCATCTCCAAGGACTGTCCGCCGCGGCGGGTCTGCTTGACGAGGTTCTCGTGGGCTTTCTCCACGAACTCGATGTCTTTGATCCGTAGCTCCTCGGAGACGATCTCCAGATCTCGCACCGGGTCGACGTCACCCTCGACGTGGATGATCTCCGCATCGTCGAAGCATCGGACCACCTGGAAGATGGCGTCGACGGCGCGGATGTGTGATAAGAACGCATTGCCTAACCCAGCACCGGTGGACGCACCGCGCGTCAAGCCTGCGATGTCGTAGACAGTGAGGTTGGCGGGTACTCGAGACTTTGGCTTGTAATGTTCACATAGCCAGTCGAATCTCTCGTCGGGGACAATCACCCGCGCCTCCTCGGGGTCGATGGTGGCATAGGGAAAGTTCTAAGCGTCGTTAGCACGATAATGTACTCGAGGAGTAAGGTGGAACCAACCGCGGGGTTTCCAAGTTTGCATTTTGTGATGGCTTGGAAGAGTGTGGATTTGCCGACGTTCGCTAAGCCCACCTGGTTGGTCGTCAATTGGCTAACTTGGGTGCGCGTTCAGCTGCAAGCTTACGATGCCGCTCTTTAGACTGTTGCCCGGCCGTCCGAGCAGAATCTTCTCCTGCTTGACTTCTTTCTTGGGAGGCATCCTGCGTTTCTTCGAATACGACCTTGCGAAGATAGAGGAAGGTGATGTGATGCGGTTGTGAAGGGGGAGTTGAGTGACGGTGACAGTACTTGCTGCTCGCCGAGATGGAAAAATTAAGGTCGAAATGAAAGTGCGAGAAGTGGAGAGAGGTGAAATAGCTAAGCTATGGAGGGTGACGAGCATTCAAGGCGGGGGAGCCTGCTCCTCACAGCACTCAGGAAATGGGCGACGAAGGGAAGAAATTAAGGTATGAGGGTTCAATTGGGGGAATTGATGAAGTAGCGATTGCTCTTATTGATGTTGAGACGAGAAAGAGATTGTTACAGCTGCCGAATAGAAAGAATTCTCACCCAAGCGTCTCTTACGGACGACGTATTCTTCCGCTCCGAATCCCCGATACTCCGATGCGAAGCTGCCCCACCGCTCCACCCCAGAAGCACCGAACCACATTCTCCGCTGTAGAAGGGCGGAATGCGGCGAGGAGCCTCACCCCAACCGCGGATGGGAACCGTGAAGTGACCTATTCCCCGATCAGTTGGTAATTAATATGAGGGGCTCTTTCACGTTAACTTTACGACCTTATACTTGACTCCCTTGACCAGAGAGATTTACTGAGTATGATTATTGAATCGGTGCATCCAAACGTCCATGCCATCATTCCCTTCTGACAAGTGACATCGGCTGTGCCGCATCGTCTGTATCACCGACATCACAGGCAGCAAGCAACGTGACGGTCTGCGATCGCAATTGCCCACCTTCCCCCACCCTGACCCCATCCGCGTCCAGAAGGAGAGAAGACCTCTAGGATGCCATCGTCTACCCGTCACGCTCGTTCAAGTTCAAATTCCCATCATGCAACCCCGTCCGCACAGAAAACAGAGGTGCGGATACATGTCTACGACCTGCTACCAGTAAGAAAGTACCCAACGTGTATCTTTCGCCCTAGCTAACCCTACCGCAGCCAGGCCGGCTTTCTTCGTTCCTCTGGTTTATCGGCGGGCCTCTGCTCCACACGGGCGTCGTCGTAAGAGACAAGGAGTATGCGTTTGGCGGGCATCAGAGGGAAGGCGCAACCGGCGTATATTGGACACGGTCAGTGGGAACGTGGGATGCGAATAACTAAAAAAAATATTGACATTCGGCAGGCCGCGACTAGAACCGCCGGGTGGAACATTTCGGAGCGAGATACTACATGGATTCTGCCTATTGAACGAAGCGGAGACCGAGGAGGTCATTCGAAAGGTGAGACGCTTGAAGCTTCGTGGAATTTGTATTTCGCGGAACTAACGGCGCTGTCGCATCCAGGCGGCCCACCGATTCCTCGGCACCTCGTATACCCTACTAACCCAAAACTGCAACCACTTCACCTCGTACCTCTGCGAACGCCTCACCTCCCGCCCGGCCCCACGCTGGATCAACCGCGCCGCCGCCATCGGTGTCGCGCTGCCGTGCATGGTGCCGCGGGAATGGGTCGCGCCGCCGGACGTGGAGACCGCTGACGGGGAGCTGGTGGACGAGGAGGACGACGAGCGGGCGGTGATGCTGCGCACGGAATATCAGCGGAAGGTGCGGGCGGTGTCGGATGGGGAGCAGCGGAGTTGGGAGGTGGAGATGGATCGGATCTCGCAGGGTGGTCGTACGGACTCGATAGCGTCGCTAGAAGGCCCCGTGAACGATGGCGTCAGGAGATATTTACCAGCCTCGGAGCGAGCGCCGGTTCCACATCGGAGGTAGTCGTTGAGTCTTGTAGTTGTTGTTTCCGCTTTAGCAGGCTAGGGATCTTTCGGTTTAGCGAATTGTACATTGTCCCAGATATCAATATAACCCATCTTGCGATCAAATCTCTCAGATAACTCCAATCCGCGCCATGCAATATGCTTCATGCTTCCACCAACCGGAAGAAATGCAGTATACAGTCCGCCGACTAGACAATGCTCGAAACCATCGCGCCACACTTCCAAGATAATAAAAAACCACAACGTTCCCAGCAGACGAACGTCCAACCGGTTACAGTCTCCTTGGCCTCTTACTTCTCGTCCCTCCGAACTTCAACCGCGTCGCATCCGTCACCCTCGTGATCTTCCCCCTGATATGCCTGCCCTCCTGCCCTAGCAGCGCCTTCGTGAAAGCCTCTCTCCCCTTCCCCCACCCCCGATACACGAGCTCGAGGTCCTCGATCTTCGGCAGCAACCCCGTCGTGTTGATCTTATTCATCACCCACGCGGTGAGCTGATACCCGGCATCGTACGTGCCGCGCCCGGCTTTCCGGAACCCGATGTTCCCGCAGGACACGCTGATCAACGCGTTACGGTCCGGCTTCGTGAGCGTGATGTGGGTGTTGTGCTTGTGCGTGTAGACGTGCAGGTGGTACGGTTCGGTTTCGGCGGGATCAAAGGATGGGATTGCAGACTGTGGCGAGCCCCGCATGCCAGGCATGCCCGGCACCGTTGGGGTTCGAGGGGAGTTGAAGAGAGAGGAGTAGGTCTGCTGGGTCGAGGACGGGGTGGACTTGGACTTGTCTAGGGCGTCGGCGAAGGTTTTCTCCCACCAGCTATCTTGATCTCCTGATGGTTTTTCTGCCTTGAAGGAGGCGATTTGGGAGAATTTCCGGATCTGCTCTGGAGCGGTTCGTCTTGTGAGGGTGGACCGACATGAGTTGCAGATAGGAAGCCGGAGCCAATTGGACAAGACGTGACGAGACATGGTTCAAATTATTATTACCGGCACTCCTCCTGCAGACGATAATGGGAGGAGCAACAGGAGGGTGGGAATGTGGATGTGAGAGGATGAATAAATGTTGATATTGATGAGCTCCAAGCAGTAGGTGCGAGAATTGAGAATTGTCAGTTGTCCCTTCCTTATTTGGTCCCCCCCCTGTCCGCCCGGAAATTGCCGATCCAAAAGATTTCGATTTTCCATTCGTCGCCATTGGGAAGGAACCATCAATACCCTCATCCATCACCTTCCTCTTCAACCTTTATTCCCTACTCACCCTATCGCCTTTTTCTTCTACTTCTTTCTTGGGGAGAAGGGGATTTTGCGGGAGGCGGAACCGAAAAAGAAAATCATGAGCGCCCTTGCTCGAGGTGCCGTGGGCACGCGATCGAGGTTGAAAGTGCCGCAGAGAACGTTCGCCTCCGCTCCGGCGTCCGCGTTCGGTCGAACAGCTGCATATCGAAGGATATCCTCGCAACCGGAATCCTCTCCATCATCGTCATTACGGCCTGCGGTGTCTGCCCACTCGGCTTCTTCTCCCACCCGTCTCTATCTCCAACCATCTAGTCTACGTCTTCCCAGGTTCTCGGCGCGGACGTTCCATTCGCAGGCCAGCGTTTGGCAGCAGGCGAAGCCGAAAGAAGAGGCTACGAGTCGTGAGGAGTCCCGGGCGGCATCTGAGCAATCCGGACAAGAGGACCCGAGTGCTACTGGCAAGGAGGATGGACGAGTGAACGAAGAGGGAGCCAAGTCAGAAAAGGAGTCCGAGGGAGACAAGGAGGGGGAGAAGGACGGAGAAAAGGATGGAGAGAAAAAGGCTCCTCCACCACCGCCACATGGAGATAAGACCCCGTGGCAAGTCTTCACCGAAACCCTGCAGACCGAGTTCAAAGCGTCGAAGGAATGGAACGAATCCACCAAGGCCTTGGCGAGCGGCTACACCGAATTCACGCAGAACGAAAAGCTCCAGAAGGCGCGCAGCGTCTACAGCCAAGCGTCCGACGTCGCCTCGTCGTCCACCGCCACTGCTTTCAAGAAGACCGGCCGCGTGATCGGCTCGTCGTCCGCGTGGGTGTGGAATTTGACGGTCGTTCGATGGGCCCGGAAAGGGCTTGCCATCCTCGGAATTGGGTTGGAGAGGGTGACGCGGCCTTTGCGGGAGACGCAGGCTTACAAGAGCGTTAAGAACACCATTGACGATGGGAGCTCGTTTAGGTATGGTGGGTGGGTTGAGAAGGAGGAGCGGCGGCGACTTCGCGAGGAGCGGGAGCAGTTCAAGTCCACGCGGAGGACGGAGGTGCATGAGGAGGATATCAAGTACGTGTACTCCCAAAGCATGCTCTATGTTCGTAACTAATCTCTGACAGCGCCGGAACCAACGTGACGCTTCACAAGGATGCCAAGTGGAAAGAGTCGTGGCGCGATTTCCGCGACACCAGCCCCGTGATGCAGTCCATCTTCTCCATCAAATCCACCTACCAAGAATCCGAGAACCCCCTCATCACCACGGCGCGCAGCATCTCCGACCGCGTGGCCGGCTTCTTCGCCGAGACCGAGACCGCCACCGTGATCAAGAAGTTCCGCGAGATGGACCCCAACTTCCAGTCCGAGCCGTTCCTGCAGGAGATGCGCGAGTACATCCTGCCCGAGGTGCTCGACGCCTACGTGAAGGGGGACGTGGAGACGCTGAAGCTGTGGCTGTCGGCCGCGCAGTTCTCGGTGTATTCCGCCTTAATGCAGCAGTATACCACCGCGGGCCTCAAGTCTGACGGCCGCATCCTCGACATCCGGAACGTGGACATCCTCTCCGCCCGGCTGCTCGATCCCGGTGAGATTCCGGTGTTCATCATCAGCTGCCGAACGCAGGAGGTCCACGTGTACAAGAACGCCAAGTCCGGGGAACTCATGGCCGGCATGGACGACAAAGTGCAGCAGGTCACCTACGCCATCGGCATAACGAGGATCCCCGAAGATGTCAACAATCCCGAGACGAGGGGATGGAGGTTGATCGAATTGCAGAAGAGTGCGAGGGATTACCTGTGAGGTGCGTGCAGGCGAAGACCGCGGCTTTTGCTTCCACTCGAAACTTGCGTGGCTTTTCACGGCGCCATTTGGCCAAAGCAAGCTTGAGAGACTTCTTTTTAGAACCACCAAGGCGCCCAGTCCACACGCCGGCGGAATTTTGGACACGGGGCGTTTGGATATGGAGTCTTATCTTCTCCTCTCCAAAATCCACGGGATTGTAAGATATGTTGAGGGTTGTATGTATGAGTTATTTGACATGGGTGGAATACAGGGCGGCTTGGGGAGAAAGGAGAAGGGGATGCTCTGCTTCGCTGAGATGTCCGGTGGCTGCACATAACGGCTTCATTGAGTTCGAGCACTGTACGAATATGTGAAGGATATTGGCCGCCTTGGTTGCCGGCAGCTCTATCTCTATGGGATGCTGTGTATCCAACTGTAATAAACCACAACTACGACCTCATCCGCTCGCCCAGCGGCGCAATTCTCAGGCCAATAATCCCGCAAAGTGACAATCGTTAGAAATCATAACACTCCAGATGTCGGTGATGAATCCGACACCGGAGGCTCAGTAGAGATTTTGATGTTTGGACATCCTTTTGATGTGTGCTGGTAGACCCACAATCCCGCCACGCACTAATATAATAGCTCTTCCGACGGAGCGAGTAACTGACCATCTCGTCGAATATGGCAGCCCGCCGCGTACGACGGTTTCTTTCGCGTACCAGAAAATCTCCCCGCAAGAAACAGGTCGCTCGTAGAAAAGTCGGGATCCGACTCTACAGTGGAGCGCACTGTCGATGAGGCGACACGTTGGTTAGCCGCAAACCCTGGACTTCACGTTATTCGCCACTGATGCAGGGCCCACCTCGCCCATCGGTGCCGCAGAACGTCGAGGGAGCTGGGCGGGTTGCTACCTCGATGCGTCCTCGAGTGGATCGATCCCCGTTGCGGCTCACGGTTGTAGAGAGCTAGCAGAAGACTCACCAGCGGGGAAGGCGTTCGATGGGGGTGAGCCACCGTTCGCGAGTTGTAAAGGGTCCCGGCCAGAGTCAATATCTTGCTCCGACGGTGGTATCCGGGACTCTCGGGTCTATCCAAACAGGTCAAGTTAGAACGATGCACAAAGGTATTGGCGATGCTAAGTAAGGGCTATGGGGTCAAGGCGCGTGATATGTGCAATGGGCGGAGCCATCACATCCTAACACCTTGCAAGCGACCGACTCAGGTTTATGGTTATGGAGGAGGTACGCGGGGTTGAGTCCCGACACGTCCATGCCATGGCCATCATACGAACCTGGCCGCGAAAGTGAGGATGACACGAGGCCCCACTCCAGAGACATCCCAGGGTCTGGGAAGGGGATGGGTGTGAACTCAGTTGACGGGGTCTCAACTGTCGTTGTGCTTAGAGGAGACGAGGGCAGACTGACTTCGACCATGTGATCTCCCTCCACCTTGATCTCTTTGTCCCGGATCTTGCGCATCAAGGCCAAAAAGTTGCTTTCCTGGAACTTTTGGCTCGTGTTATCGGATACACTCTGCAACAGCTGTCCGGCAGTCTGCGCGAGGGCGTCATCGTCAATCACCTGGGGCTGCTGCTCCGCTACCCCCTGTCCCTTTTCTCTGTGCTCCCGCTCTATTCGTTGGAGCTCCTCGGGCGTGTATTGCGTGTAGTAGTCGGCCTCGGCGTCCAGGCCTTGGTTTTGCAAGTAGCTGATGGTGTCGTGTATCGACTCATCGTGCACTGGATCGTACGTTACATCTGGGTTTAGGAGTTCTCTCTCCACATTCTCTCCCAAAGAAATCTCTGCTCTGGCGTCGTCGAAGGCTCTCTCGAACGCTGCATCATCGAATAGGTTCTCCTCATAAAACTCGGCCCGCTGCTTTCCGGGCTGCTCGCTGACTTGATTCATCGGCGAATACATCGGCGCGTAGAGAGGCTGATGAGCCATCGGCGAAAATGACGGGCGTAATTGCGATGGTTGCATAGTCTGCGGCGACGGTCCGCTCTGCTGTTGCAGGAAGTCTTGGTGCCATGATGCCCCGCCTTGCCCCACGTGCGACTGCGCCTGGTGCGACGGAGCAAACTGAGGAGGGGCGGATCCTATGGTCAGGTTCTGGAAGTCTGAAGCCCAGCCAGGAAGAGACGACTGCGGAGCAGCATGGTGCTGAGGGGGTAGGTGATGGTTGAAATGGCTGGCTTCGGAGAGGGTCTGTGGAGAGGCGCCGGCTTGGAAAGCCTCGAATTCCGGATCTAAAGTTCCCGCTGGTCCCGGTGATGATCGAAAGCCCTGCTGCTATGCATAAATAGACGGTACAGATTCGGATAGCAAGAAATATCCTACCTGAGAAGGGGAGTGTCGTTGCACCAGTCTGTCTTGTTGCAGAGTCCGGTCTGTCGCAGCATGTTTCTGGAAGCTTTGCAGGGCGTTCGACGGACCGCACAATGCATCGGCCATTTTGGTCTCGTTCCTGTTGTCTCCAAATCTCTTACGCACAATACCTGTACATGAATATTACGAAGAGAACTAGGAAATATAAGAAACGTCGCCGGAGAGAACGAGAGGCGGAACTTCATATGAGAAACCGTCGGAGGCAACGGCGAATTCCGGCCTCGGTCGCTCTTGCCCAATGCCAATTGGTCATACCACGTGATCTATACCATGTGACCCGACTTTTCGAGAAGATTAGCTAAGCATGATTCTGATATGGCATACCGTAGCTGTAGAGCTGCTCCGTAAAGGCGTAAACATTATCGCAAATAGAAGAGAACGAGGCCCGCATTGCCCACAAACACGCCATCATGGTAAGCTGATCCTACACTCTTGGGTTTTCGGCCTGGATTGAAGCTAATCCTATCAATCTAGGCGCAAGTCATCTCAAATACCGGTCACGATGACATGATTGTAAGCCAGCACAGCACCAACTTCGAAACCTGGCCACGGAAGTAACAGCCTGTCCTTAGCATGATGCCGTCCTCGACTATTACGGGCGCCGCCTTGCGACATGCTCCTCTGACAAGACCATCAAGATCTACGAGATCGAGGGCGAAGCACACAGGCTGATAGAGACCCTGAAAGGCCACGAAGGCGCAGTATGGTGTGTCTCATGGGTACGTGGACGTCGCATCGTGAGCGGACATGGCCAGTAACAATCTCCAGGCACATCCGAAGTACGGCAACATCCTCGCATCCGCCAGCTATGACGGTAAAGTCCTCATCTGGCGAGAGCAGAACGGTCAATGGTATATTCAGGACACCCTGTCTCCCCCGCATGCACCCAAACTAATGCAGGACAATCCAGGCAACGAATTTACGACTTCTCCCTCCACACCGCCTCCGTAAACCTCCTCTCATGGTCTCCCCACGACAGCGGATGTCTCCTTGCCTGCGCCTCCTCCGACGGCAATGTCTCCGTCCTAGAATTCAAAGACAACACCTGGGCCCACACAATATTCCAGGCGCATTCCCTCGGCGTGAACGCCGTCAGCTGGGCACCCAGCGTCGGCCCCGCCGGTGTCGCGAGCGCCATGCCATCGGCGAACGGATCAGCCACGCGTCGGTTCGTCACTGGTGGGAGCGACTGCCTGGTGAAGATCTGGGAGTATAACGCGGCGGCGTCCCGCTACGAGAACACCACCACCCTCACTGGGCACCAGGACTGGGTGCGCGATGTCGCCTGGGCGCCGACGATCCTCGCGAAGAGCTATATCGCGTCGGCCTCGCAGGATAAGACGGTGCGGATCTGGAGTTCGTCGACCGCATCCGGAGGTATGTCACCGCCGTCGCCGCTCGTGCGCGCCTGCTGAGGAGTGTCGCTAACCGTTTGTAGGAGAATGGCAGCCGGAAGTCCTCACGTTCGAGACCGTGGCATGGCGGGTGAGCTGGAGCTTGAGTGGCAATGTTCTCGCTGTTAGCACCGGCGATAACCGGGTTAGCCTCTGGAAGGAACGGCTAAAGGGCGGTTGGGAATGTGTGAAGACGATCGAGGAATGATTGCCGTCGAACTGTTTGAATCCTTGAATTAATAAAGCTATCCGTGACGGTCTGCTCCCTGAGAGCTCAAGGATCACTGGCTTTACGGATGGCGGATCTCCATCCCAACGGTATTTGATGATCGCAAGTCGTTTGAAGTAGCAGGCGTACCTGCATACAGAGGCGTCCATGAAAACGGTTTGGATTGGAGGCAAGGGAATATTGATGGGGCGAGTGCGGCGCTGCGTAAACTCAAGACTTTCACGGAATGAAACGCTGAAACCCCGTTGATCTGAATCATGGACTGAATTGTCCTTGTCGAATATATTTAACCGCCTCACTTACTAAATCACTTTTTGGCTGCCGTGGATAATCGCCCTCTCCATATCCCCCTCAAATGCACGCCACCTGCCTCCCCTCAAGACCTTGCCAACTTGCCAAAGGTCCAATTCCCTCTACCTCCGGGCCCTCGACTGATATGACCGAAAACGATAGCCATAGAAAATTTCAAATAAAACGCCTTTATGAACCCCTCCGTCAGGGTGCCATGTAGATTGAAATGCATGAACTGCGTGCGTAATGTCATGACCTTCGCAGAGCTAAATGCTGCGTAAAAGGTCTGTTGAGATCCGGCGAGCGTCGCCTACACATCGACGAAACCATCACGCTCGCGATCGTTTTGCCAGGACCAGTCATCCTGAGCATCATCCACTTCCCACATGATGAACGGCCCGCAGTACAT
The DNA here is from genome assembly GCF_010015585.1 of Eremomyces bilateralis CBS 781.70. Taxonomy (NCBI): domain Eukaryota; kingdom Fungi; phylum Ascomycota; class Dothideomycetes; order Eremomycetales; family Eremomycetaceae; genus Eremomyces; species Eremomyces bilateralis. The sequence goes on from NW_022985071.1 coordinate 615,800, forward strand.
CTAAAGATGGGGGTTCAAGTCAGCATGAGCCTGGTAAAGTGAACGGCAATACGAATGATACGAACAAAGTTCTCCGGCTCCTGGGGCTGATAGCTCCACCAACGGCCGACGATGATCTTCGACCCGGGCAAAACCACCCCTTCGTACGCCCAAAGGGCGTCTTCGAAGGGATTGCCATCCTCAAAATATTTCATCATAGTAATTCGCTGGAAACCGGGAACGCCATTCTGGGAAGGTAACGGATTGAGAAAGCCTTGAGAGAAGAAGTCCCTGGTGGTGGTGTTAGTATGAACTTAATTGCCGATGGAGAGGTGGTCCCCAGGACATCGATCGAGGGCGGGGAACTCACTCGTCATCGTAGCCAGTGCCGATGAAGCGACGAGAAGCCTCTCGCATGCTCTTCGTCTCCAATTCGGGGATTCCGCCACGGTGCTGGGCTCGGGTGCGGCGGGGACTCGGCTCGCGCAAGGAGTGCAGGATTTGTTCGAACCCTTCCGGCCAATCGGTCGCAAAGCTCTCCGGGAAGTCGATCACCAATTTCTATTCTTCAGTCAGTTCAGATAAATGAATCTCGGAATGACTGTGCTGTTACCTGGATCGATTTGTCCCCCTTGTCAAGGTTGCGGTCATCGAAGAGAGACCCAGAGTCGGGTCCCGCGCTACGGATATCGAGCACGTCATGGCGATCGAGGTAAGCTATTTTCTGGTGTTAGATCACTCATCAATGTGATCGACTGAGATGTGCACATACAATAGGTTCCATTCCAGCGTCGACCAATTGGACGAGCACCATTGACGAGATCCGAGTCGGGACCTCGCGGGCGTTGCCGGGAATCCAGCGAGGTGTAGGTGGCCCACATCGTCCCCAGATATGGAAGCAAGAAGTGAGATCTGAAGAAGTTGATGACGTGCAGAACCCAGGGGAGATTGACCTCCATGTTGTTGTATCCACCGAAAATGGGACACATTCGGTCATCCGCGTAGGCCATGTACTGCGACATTTCGGGATTATGAATCTCCATCTCTAGAGTTGGATCGAGCATATGATGTGCAAAGAGCAATATGATCGCGGCTTGAGATCGAGCCTGACTTTTACCAGCCCTGTAGCTAACCAAGCCCGCATATTCCTTGCTACAAGGGTTCGTGAAAGGGCGACGGTAGTTGCTGAAGACATGCTTCAGAAGATCGGTCCTGCGCATGAACTTCTCCACAAGGGCGGCATTCTTCGACTGCTTCTGTTTGCCATGATCAGTAGATCCTGAAAAGGCTTCTACAGAGGATGAAGATTAGTGTCCGAGGAGTGAGTGAGCAACAACAAGCAATGCCGAAATCAAGGACTTGAAACGATTCGCTCAAAAAACAAACTGCTACTGTCAAAGCTGATCAGTAACCAAACGCTGCCAACTATGTCACATACCAGTGACCATGGCGCGAAGAGTGTACAGGATATGTCGCTCATCATCGCTGATGGTGGAATAGCCGAAACTGTCATCCGGTGCGGCGAGGTCACGCTGACGACGTTGATAATCCACCTTGTACGTGGAGGTCTCCATGGGCATATTGGGAGGATCGAAGGTGTCGTGCCAGCGGCTCCTCCAGAACGAAGTGTCTTCCATGGCCTCGAGGAGTCCTCCGCAGACGCCTCTAAGGCTGCAGAGGTCCTTGTCATCGAGGTTGCTTGCGATCAAGTGCTTGATCTGGTTGCGAGTTAGTCAGTGACCTCAAGTGCTATCCGGAAGTCGACTTACCTCGAGGGGCACTCCAACCAAAGTGGCACCACCACCAGGGGAGTGCCGTGAACCAGTCATGATGGTTGTTGTTCAGATGCTTTGCTTTGATAATGGTAGCAGATGTACCAGATGTCGTTGTATATTTTTGCGGACCTGAGGAAATGAGGTGAGGAACTGAGATTGAGGATCGGAGGTGGAAAGTAAACGAAGATCGGGAAAGGAAGATGTTTTTATAGGCAACAGAGAGTTGGCGAAGGAGGCAGAGATCTCATAAATCTAATCTTCTCAATAATGAATGGCTCAATGGGACAATAGTTGTAGAGGATAAGCATGTGTAAATAGCATAGTATATCATCAATAGAAGGCCAATCACGATGGTTGCTATTGATCGATTCCTATTGAAAGTGAAAGTGAGCGGATGAACAACAGGTTATTATCATCGAAGGCCGTAGAGAAGGTGATCATGTGTAGGCTCATCGGTGCAGAGTGAAGTGAGTGAAGTGAATATGCCAAGCGCTTAGTCCTCTGGTGAACATCTCCCAACATACCGAACAGTCAAAACGGGTGACCTGGTTGACTGAATGCAATGGAAGTGAGCCTGGAGGTGAATGTCAACGGTTTGTCAAAGTTAGACAATGTCCTTAACCTGTGTACCAACCAATCTCACATGCAGGCCGCACAACAATTGAAAATCTTTCGACCTCGTGGGTGAGATCCACTACGTCTGGTATTGGCATGTGAGTATGTACAATCTCGTGGACATTGATAAGACCGAACGTGAAACTGGCACGAATCTTGAGTGAGTGTGAGATCCCCTTCCTATGCGACAAACATGCAGTACGCCGCAAGGCCAGCAAAGGCATTGTTAGCGCAAGGTGCGTATCGACCGACAAGACCTGCTTGCGTTGAAGTACTGCCCGCCCCTCCAGCCGTTGAACTTCTCTGGGTCACTGTTGTCGACGGTCCCACCGGTGCACCATCACGGCGAGTGACGACTATAATATCGCCGGTCGAGTCGCTCGACACGAAAAGGCGACCCTTTGGATCGAATGCCAACCCCACGGGTCGAAAACAGCCATTGGGGCACTGATCCATGGCCGAATTGGCCATGATATCGATGGCAGCAGTGCGGGAATCCGATGGTTCCGTTGGTTGGCCCGAAGCCGCGTTGAAGCGAACAACGGAGAGTTTGTATCCAATTGGCTGATCGCGGTTCCTTGGGGAATGTTAGCGAAAACGGAACGGCGATAGAGGCGAGCCAAAGAAGACATACCAACTACCGTGGAACGTAACCCACGCATTGGAACCACTGGGGTCGAACTTGATATCAAGCGGAGCCATATGCGCGGCAAATGTGATCCGAGGAGCCACTCGCTGCGCACAAGCTGCATCGTCAATTCTCCCGCCGGCATCTCCCATGGCAAATTGACTGCCAACTTTGAGGCCCGTATTTCTGGGAATTTCTGAGGGAGTCCACGCAGCAAAGCAGTCAGGGTAGCCATGGTTGCCTCCTAGGAGTTGAGAAGCGGATCCGCTCAGGGAGCCGTGATAGTTCAACTCCTCCCCAGGGTTGTCATCGTGAATATCGCGGCCGTCCCGCTTGATGTTGTCAACCGAGTTCTCAACACTCCAGATTCCCCCGTCGACGGGATGTTCGGTGACACCGACGGAGTTCCGGAGGCCCCATCCCACAACCAACCCGTCTCGAGAATAGTTGTATGGGGATGTCGTATTTTTGATATTGAAAACCTTTATCATGCTGATCCCATTGGAGGGGTCCGAAGCTTCGGAATCAATATTTGGCCCACTTCCACGACTGACGAACAGCATGCCGTCCTCGTGCCTCGAAAGCCAGATTGTCCGGGTGGAGTGTCCCGTGTTTGCCATCCCGGTGACTAGCGTGCGAGCTTGCGATGTGGTTTTCTTGGCTGTAGCATCGTAGGACCATGAAAATGCGGAGGCGGCGCTGGAAGCATACAAAGTTGACCCGTCGGCCGAAATGTCAATGCCATGATTCAGCTGCGGTTGTTTTGTTAGTGGACACAGCAATGCTGTCTACGAGTTCGGATCACCGGAGAGAATACGCGGCAAAAGATGAGATCATGAGATACCCCCTTTCGCAGATCCTCCAAAAATAGGAAACAAACCAAACATTTCGGGTCAGGCATCGGTATGCGGAGCATCTTAACAGTGGCATCGGAAAGCAAAGTCTCAAAAACAAAGACTCAAATAATCGACGAGATGTAAAATCAATCGACACGCGCGAAGAACCAAATTCAAAAATCAAAATAGACAAGACAATAAACTCATTCGACGAAGGAAGAAACCACTCACATTTCGATCGCTCACCACCTCCGTCGTCGACACCGCACTCAAACAGCCTGCGCCGTCCTCTCTAAAGGTGACGGCGTAGATTCCCCGTCCGGTGTCCGCGACGAGAAGGTTTCCCGCCGTGTCGAAGACAATGCCCCTCGGTCGTCGAAACCCGTTGGCGATAAGGAGAGATTGGTAGTCGGGTGCCATCGACGGCGCGGGATAGCTAGCCGTGAGCGCGCTGCGGCATTGCGCGAACGCGTGGCTCGCGAGAGTGACGGTGAGAATGAGTGAGGACAGCATCGTGCAAATTCGCGAGATGAACGAGGGTTCTGATGAAAGAAATAGGTTGTAGGTGATTGGAAATGGTTTGCGACGACAGAGAAGAAAGGCGAGCTTGGAGTAACTTAGTTCTGTTCACGTATCACAGCCGATGATAGCAGTTCTTGCTGTCGTCCGAAGAAAGCGCACAGCACCTTGTATATGGAACTTGTCAGGAGCAGCGGAAGGGAGCCGAACTTGCTTCGAGATAGGGATCTGACGCCGATTTGCACCTTCAAGTACTCTCTGTCCCTCGGATTTCCGGGCGTGATCTCTTTAGATCGAACGGTCCTTGAATCGATCGCAGGTCATCGTCATCCAACCAGATGCGACAGCGAAACCCGACGATGATTTGATTGTCGCGGAGATGATCGCCCTTGCCCTTTCCGGTCCGATATCAAATCAAGATGCCGCTCCAAGAGAATCAGAGTACGGCAATATGAGCGATACTTTGATTTAGGGCACGTTCTGGTCAATCTCCGTCGGGTGCAGTGTCTGGGAAAACTACGGAAGCTGGGGTCAGGCGTTCGGGATCGTAGATCGTGCGAGCATACGGCGGACTTGAAGACCTGGAATAGGGACGTCTAGATGATCTTCAAGACATTTGCTCTATAACTCCAGCGCGGATTTCTCGACGATCCGTTTGCGTTTCCGTGCAAGAAGCTGAAGTCCCTAGAGCGGAGGAGACCCAATCCCCAGGTAGATGAGCGAACGTCATGAAGGTCATGGATTCCATCTCCAAGATTCCAACACGTGGAGCTTCCATCTCGCAACGATGGAGATGATTGGTCCCTGCGTGTCGTATCATCTCAGAGTTCATGAAACTGCTGATAAATAGTCAATTGAAACAAGGTTGAAAGGCGGGACATTTCCGTGAGGAGTGATGTCAAGCTTGGGATTGGTGGTTGGATCGGCTGGGACAACCACCAGATGCGGCAAAAAGATTCGACTTTGGCTCACTCGGTCCGTAGATGAAGAGCAGGTGGATAGCAGCACGCTAAATATATTATTCCCTATAATCCGTCCATTTGCGACATGCCTCATAATAATAATGAAGAGCTCCGTTCATGTCGTCTGGTTCGTCTACGGGTTTTCATCTGTTTTTACCAACACGTGCTCAAGCACCGATATATCCCGCTCCAAGCTCTCAAGACTCCAGCGTCCCAAGCCATTGCAAGGCCAAACGAGACGCGTCAATCAGCGGTCTAGAGCTGGAGGTTCCGGTAAAACAACGCAACATGGGATCTCGACACAAAAAGGTAACATGCCCACGAAAAGATACCTGCACGCTGACATGAATCAACCACACTATTGGTAGCAACACAACAAACAAAACAACAAAACCTGCTATTTCTTTTGGACGAATCGCAATGAATTGTTATCAAAAGCGCCCGGCAAGCCTCCCGAGTATTTTTCCGCCTGTCGCTGCAAAACCCTACCGTACACTTCGCTGCCGACCGTGGGGTGCTCTCGAGAGAGAAAAGGAAAAAGGAGTTGGATAGTCAAGGGGCTCATGATTCATGGGCGATCGGGACGAGAGTTCCCGCTGGGGATGAAGTGACGAGGCTCGTCAGTTGTGGCACCCGAGGCCGAAATCGCGATGGGAAAGGATGTGGTGGAGAAGTCGAAAAGTGAATTGTCAAACGACCCAGACGAAAGACCCTGGGTGTTCCCGTGTTTTGTAGTCCATAGGCGGATGACAGTGAAATCGACCATCGTCCTGAAGCCCAGGTCCCAGCTAAGTCAAATCGCTTAGCCATGCGCGGCCCAATGGGACCATAACGATCCCGTATAATCATCCGGAGAACAGTGGCCGAATGGTTCGCCATGACTCCGGTATCCCGTTCCAGCTGACCCATCAGATAAAGAAAGAAACGTGTGGGTAGTCCGACTGAGGAAACCATTAGAGTAGGAGGCCATCGATGTATGACGCCATCAAGGAATGACCCAGGTTTCCACGTGCAGGCATCGCTCGACGACACGGAGCACATTCGCTCACTTTCGTCGATCGTCTCGCCCATACACGTACCCCTCGTCCACCACCACGCATCAATTCACTCCACTCATTCGCATCCCGCTCGTCCACATCATATAACAGTCATCAGTTTCATCTGACCGGTCAACTCATCAACGCCTGCACCACTCCTCGCCCCCCCTTCTTCCGGCACCACTCCCCCGTTGTTCGCCCGCGTCCGGCGATTTCTCCTCGAGGACGGCGATCCCGTCGCCGATCCGATGCCCGAGGGCGTGGTGGAGCCGGCGCGCTTGGTGGGTGAGCCGAACAGGTCACTCTTGGTATTGCCGGGATCGAACACCCCTGTGGTAGAAATCGTGTCGGTGGTGATGTCCCACTGCCCGAGTATTCCGTCGTCAGTACCGTTCACGCCGTTGGCCTTGCCACCGTGGCCGCTCGCGTCATATTGAAGCAAACCCAGAGCTGGACTTGAAAGACCCTCGACATCACGTAGGAGTGTTCGGACTTTGCGGACCAGGCCGTTGACATACGGCACGATGTGCTTCAGTGTCGCCGTGTCGAACGGCACTTTCTTCTCTTTCGAGGTCCGCGAGAATGTGATCGGCTCCGACACCGTGCTCGGCCGCTTCTGGAGTGCTTCGATGACGGAACGCGCGATGGCTTCGGAGTCTTTGCGAGGTCGGGTGGTCACGGTGGTCGGGGTGGTGCGGCTCGAAGCGTGCTGACCAGATGGGGTGCGCGGGATACCGAAGCTTTGGGTAGGGGGAGACGTGGCGGCGGGTTCGGAGAATATGTCGCTGTTGGTGGGGAGAACTGATTTGCGGCGGGACCGAGGGGAAGATTGGGGGACCGAGGTGGGCCCGTCAAAGCGAGCACTGGTGGAGCGCCTGGTGCGTCGATTCTTATTTACTGGTGCCGGAGTCGTAAGCCCAGCTTCTTCTTCGAAAGCATCAGCATCAAATCCGGGAGACGAAGGAGGTGTCACTCGAGGAGCGGTGTCTTCTTCGGCTTCTTGGTCGGCCAGATCAATCATGGCATCCACCTCTTTCCAAACTGCCGCGCCCACCCCGTCCAAGACTCCAAGTTGTGCTGCACGGATTTTGAGATCCTTAAGCTCTTCAATTATAATCCCCCATTCCTTCAAGAGACCAATGTTGGCAAGGACGTTCAATTGCTGGTCGCGGATATTCTGAGGAACCACAACCGCCATGCCACTATCCACCCGTTTCTCCTCGCCTCCGGTGGAACTCTGGCCGGCTTCATGATTCGGATTTGTGAAATCGAAATCATCATCCCAATCTTCCGTGACACCTTTGCTGCCGACGCCCCAAGTTCCGAACTTATTCATGACAACGGTGTCTCGCTTGCCGGCGGGGTCGGGGACCACGGGAACACTCTGACTTCGAGCGTGCAGAGCGCTGGGAGCTCTTCTGCCAATGGATCGACTTCCTCGAGAATCGGTGTCCTTCTTTCCGTGAACGGTCTGCGGTCTCGGTGGAGTGCGGTTACCCGGGCTCTTGTCCGTGTGTGGGTGCTCCGACCAGTCGAACAAGTTACTTCGACTGTCCCGCTCACGCTCTGTAAGCTGTGAGTAACGGTGATTGGGGGTGATGGCGGGCGGACTCGAGCTCGACCCGGTTGCAACAAGGTGTGGACTACTTCGACGGATGGAAAGTGGAGTGGCGACTTGCTCGACTTGATCGAAATTGAGGCTCAGGTCTTCCAGTGAGATGTTGGGAGAATCATTGCTCGGTTCACCCATTGACCAGCGGCTCTCATCATCCTGGTCTTGGAAGTTGTCGTATTCCAAGGAACCGAGATTGAGTGACTTTGCAGCCTCAGGTGGAGACGAGGGGATGCGTAAAGGTTGGTTTTGCAATTTGCTGCGAACACGAACGGTTGTGGGCGATCCGCCTTCAGCAAGATCGGATGCGATGGCCATTTCGTCATTTGTCGACACACTTTCTTCCTCTTCGGTGATACTGTCTGGACCAACCAATTCCATCTCTTGATCGGTTCCCATGCCCTTCGGAAGCATATCTCGCAGGAAATTGGATCTTGGTTTGGCCATCACGGTGGAGGACGGTGGCATATCAAAGATTTGGTCGATGGATGGACCTCTCGCACCGGACGTGCTGCGAGTCCCTCGAGTTCTAATGGAATCGAACACCGTTTCACTTGCTAGATCTGTCTCCTCCTCTTCCGCTGGTGTCACACCCCGTAGTTCGCTGTCCGATCCGACGAGTGTTGAGGTGCGTTCTGATTGGGGTATGGAATTTCGAACGAGCCGATGTCCAGGCACCTGTGTGGATGGAGAGAGTGGAAAATGGTCGAGGTCGGTTGATGTTGTACCGGTTTGATAGGGTGGTGGTGATGAATGGTTGTGTGTGAGGCCGTGCACGGAATGTGAAAGCGGTTTCTGCGAGGGGTTTGCCACATGATTGGATTGAGATGAGCTCATGTCGTTTATCGAAGCACTGTTGCTGGAAGAGGTGTAAATCTCCCGCTTGAAGATGGTTGGGTCCGTGGTGTCCCTCTTCTTGATGGGCCGCCCGGAGTCAGGATCAGAAGAGGATGTCTCCTGGGTGCTGGGGAGCGGGGCAGATATGGCTCTGCTTTCGCTGCGGCGGGTGAGTCGGCTGCGACCAAGATATTTGGAGGAACGTGGTTTCCGGAACGATGAGCTGCTGGGAAGGAATTTGTCGAGGGAGAAGGAACGGCGTCTGTGTTGGTAGGCGGACGTATCTTCAGGTGGAGGGAAGTCTCGTTGGGAGTCGGTAGTGCCTGAAGGATGATATGAACCCCGCGAACCATCAAAGGACTCTGAAGGAGAGGGACGGCCAAACCCCAAACCCAAAGGAGTTATCGGTCGGCTTCCACCAAAATCACTATCGTCTGCCAGACTTAGCGACTCATCCACCTCGATGGACGACGCCATCACGGATTTTGCCAGGATCAAAGTGGGCCGAAATCGATCGTCCGGAAAGATCTTCCGAGCGCTTCTCTCGCCGCCGAACCGCTTCTTCGACACCGTGTTATCCTTGGAGACCTTCGCGGTGAAATATTGCTGGTACAACGGTTCGGGAGGGGATTCCACGACGGGAACCGGAATCTGGACATCGCGAGCCCGATCCATGGAGACACCTCTTGATTGCGAGTGCATCTGCAATGTGGCGGACCGCTGATGGCTGGTAGCAGGCCGTCTGAGGGTGGGGCGCCGCGATTGGATGTGTTCCTGCATCTGTCCTTTCGACAAACGAAACGAAGACGATCGCTTGACCAGCTTATTCGGGGGGAGCGGAGGGGGAGGGCACTGGCCGATGATCGGAGCGGTAGAGCCGCTGTGGGAGAAAGCAGCGGACCCATTCGAGAAGGAAATCGGAGGGGATTCGGTGGCGGGACTCCCTAAGGGACTGGAGTGGTTGGAGGAAAGCGTTGATAGTCGTTTGATCCAGGAAGACTTCGATCGGAGCGTCACACTGGGATCCCTCTGAGCTACGTCGTGTCGAAAACCGAAGTCCGAATGTTCGTCAATATCCATCACGTCCCCCCCAGTTGTAAGTCGTCGACCATTGCGAGACCGTAGCACGTCGCCGCTGGCTCGACCGGTGAACTGAGAAGGTCGATTCTCGAGCGGGGTGGAGGGGACGCTCAATGTTGTGGAATATCGAGGCATGGATTCGCTTGGGCGTACGGTGGGAAACGGCTCGGAGGAATACTTCCTCTTCTGGAGGTTCGGTTGGGAGGACTGGTCATCGGGGCGACCTATGGCATATCCAACGGCAGACACACCCACGATGGTAGCAGTAGCGCAGACCTGGACAATACAAGCACCGTCAGCCCATGAGTCTATCTAAAAGCAATACATTGGAAGCAGAGCACAGGACAATGGATTGGGAGGTTATTAAGACGAGACAGCGGGACGAGCTTCGTGCATATCTGGTCGCTCGTGAATGGACGAGATGAACTGGAAAGCATACGATTGGGTAGAAAGCACACGCGTCGAAGAAGCAAGAGGCAAGAGAGCAACAGAAATCGGCAGATGGGAAGCGGAACAGAGGCATGACCTACCGTGGGTATTGTCTTCATGCTTTCTCAAGGCCCGGCACCCCTAGGAGCGGCGAAGGCGGAGAGATGAAGAATAGGAGATTCGTGACGGTCGTGACGAGGAACTCATCGCATCGTAAGGATGATGGGCGTCTTTGCAACCCTCATGTAGGTAGGGCAGACAGCTGGAACTAGAAGGGCTGCCGGCACGTATTCCCTCCAATCGGTGATCGATTCAGGATTCGAAGAGGTGCCCGAGAGGCCAATACGGTGGAAGCAATGGGTTATGGGATACGCAGTGTGCGTCACGGAGAAGCTGGCGAACTGGGGTTTCAAGGCTGAGAGCGACAGTCAGGAAGAGGCAGAGGGAAAGAGAGATGGTGGTGGAAGCGAATGTCAAGCGTCAAATCAAGACACAAGGCAAGAATGAAGAAAAGGCAGCGAGCAGCGCACGTCTCTTGGAAATTCCGTCACGAAGACAGAAATAGGGATTGGGATTCGGACAGCTGGGAGGGCTTAGTTAGGACATTTGGGAGGGAGTTTGAAGATTTGGGACTGGTCGAAGTGGTGGTGGTAGTGCGGTATGGATTGGGATGGATTTGGGATGGATTGGTATGGGTTGTAGCCTGTAGGATGGATTGGGATGGGATTGGGATGGGATTTGATGGGCGACGATGGTATTACCGAGTTTAGGGAAGAGTTGGGTACGGAGTAATGGCCCATTAATGGGGTGTTTGGTACCTGAGTTAAATGGTAGCGGGGCTTTAATTTTGTGTTCCCCTGTGGTGCACAGTGCAGTATGCAGTAGGTAGTGTAGCAGTAGGACTAACTATCAGTACGGTATTTACATAGTAGTTAGTCGTTGTAAAGCAAGTCGTATTACTCCTTGTAGGAGAGGGATTTGTTATGACTTGTTGATATTTGTTGACATTTGTTGTTGTTATTGTTTTGGGGGGATGTGGACACTGGGGCGTAGGCACTGGGGCCCATGAACATTGCGGGCTCTCAGGGGGTTTTAGCGTGTCACCAAGTCAAGCACTCACCACCCAGTGGGCACCCACCCAGACGGCAGCACGCAAAAGGGGAAGCGTTTATCGTCAGCCCTGCTTGTATTCCCTACTACCTCCATCCACAATCCACTTGAACCAGGCTTGCAGGTCGGTCGAAGAATGTCAACACCGCCGCTAAGTTATGGAAACCGACCAGTTCGTCGGCTTCGTCCTAAGCATCAGATCGGACGATCCGTTCAGTTTTTGCCGTTCAGCCCTTTTCTAATGTCTTTCCTTAATCCTACCACGCGGATCGATTTTCCGATCCGCACTGCTAGAGTCAGGCACGGGAGATCCGAGGATGATTTCAGGTGCGTTCGAATTTAGATGCTAATGGCATGCACCAATGGGACCCGTCGGAGAAGTACTGCGGAGGTTTAGTGGATGACCCGCCCATCTCTCACGTCTCACGGCCAGGAGAAAGATCAGAACGGCGCCTGCGATTGTTTCGTCCCATCCTCGTGAACCCCTGCTGGCTGGACGACGAAGAATTTCCGTCATATCTAAAAGACTGAAAAGGGTCGTAAATCGCTTTATTTCTTCCTCTGTGCTACACGCCACGGTCACGCCTCTCCTAACACCAACCGCTCAAAACACCCTCACCCGCATTTCGTCTAGTCGTCCGCCAGATACGCTCGTTCGCAGGGGAGCCATGAGCAGCGGAAGGCAAGGCGGACCTGGAACCAATATATAGCGACACGGTTCTCCTGGGGAAGCAGGTGGATTATTCTGAGACTCGCCTACATCCATGACAATCGGCCTTTCCTATCCAACCCCCCTGGCCATGCGCAGCAATGAGCAAGCGAAATCCAGGGCTTACCTTGTTGTCCATGTCCACCATGAGAGATTTTTTATACTTATCCGTGCCGCCCTCATGTCAGCAGCCCGATAGATTGGTCCCATCCGCACCGCTGTTCCTGATAGCTGCGACAAGGTCTCGCGGCTCCCTGAGCCTTTTGCCGCCGCGATCAGCTCGGAAACCTGGGCTCTGGCAGTTATCGAATCGTGCTGGAAAGCCGAAGCTGGAACCCTCTGGGCTTCAAAGATGGTCGCACAACCTGACCGATACTAGTCTGTGGAAGTCTGAGAAAACCCGGGTTCCGTCACGTCAAGCTCGACCAAAAGCGCCAACCTCCAAGTTTCCAATGTCGATGCTGCATTGGATTCGGTTCGAGCGGCTTGTCATAGGATACTAGGCTCGGTGCCATACTCAGTTCGTAACGCGCCTTTATGTACGAAAGTATGAGTTGCTGCGATGGTTGGATATAACGATGCGAGCCTGCATGTCGACACATGAACGCCCGCTCCCGCTTAACTTAGTCCTCCCAAATCGAGGCAGTCGATCAGACGATCGAGAAGTGGGGTTCTCCTTCTAGTGATTTCTAGTGATTTTGCTGGGAAAACTGGGAAATGCTCCAAATTCCGATGCAAGTCAACGTCATATACTAGTCTTACACAGGAAAGATGTCCATCCGGCGACTTTCCAAACTTAACTTCCAGGCGCATCATGTATCTATACCTACCGGCGTAGAACCAGGACTTTTTAGAAGCCGTTCGAAGGGACCTATCACCTCAGCACGATGGCGTCTGTTGTACCTACATACTACATATGTACCACGCACTGTAGCAAGCCCTGCAAGACGGGATGGAAGTGGATCCACGATCGGACGAACTAACACCCAGAGGTCCGGTGGTCCCAGACTTCCATCGTCTCGGACTTGATCTCGGTCTCGTTTCTAAGTTTGAAGATCGTCAAGTGGTTCTCTGGATGTAGCGGAGCCCTTATCTATTTTGTGCGGCCAAGCCGTGATCCTGCATTTCGCCAGCAATGGATATGAATTACTAATGTGCGGGCAGTCGAGCTGGCACGAACCGGTAAGAGAAGATATTAGATGATGACACAAAAAGCTACCAAAAGGCGCCTAATCAACACCGCCCAATCAATACGGATTCCTACGATTGAGCTGCAAGCGATGATCCTCGCTAAGATGCATGCATATGAGATCCGTCCGGGATGCGATGGCTATGGACAGATTGGCAGGCAAGTGGTTTTTCTCAGCTCGTCGGTCGCAATGTTGCATGCAAGGCCGCCGATATTGGATGGCACTTTTTGGTGCCGTGATCCGTTGGACCTCTCCATTCCAGAAGAATATTAGCGACGTCGCTGGCCCATTTTCATATCGATCACCTCATCGTTGTATATATTGAGAGCATTCGGCCCCTCTGTTCCTGTCCCAGGCTCATCGCCGTACCTGCATATAAATCTCTGTGTTATGACTCCGAGACGACGTGGATCGTCAGCACCCCTCGAATGCTGTCGATGGCCTGGTCAGATGCCCCGACTTCCTGAGACAATCCCGAAGTGGTCGCACGGGATGACAATTGAACGCATCCGAAGAGGGGAAACGCAGCAGAAGGTGGTGAATGGGCTCCAGAACGGCCGACGTCAGCCAACGGTTCGGCAGTGCAGCAAGGCGAAACACAACCCCAACCCGGCGCTTGTCTCACCAGGAGGAGGCGCTTGACTTTACCTCCCTACCTTTACATGACACTAACTGTAGGCGTATAGGTCAATGTTGAATTAGAGAGTCAGCAATTGGAAAGCGAGTAAGAAGCACGCTGTATGGAACGTTAAGAAATATTACTCGAATATTTCCTGGTTCAGTTATGGCAATAGAATATGTCCCCCTCACAAGAAAAGCCAGGCTTCCGGATCGTTTTCCAATCCAGCTCGCCCTCTGTAGATCACATTCGCACAACACGGTTGACGGTACGGACGGATGCATGGCATTTGCCAGTCATCAAGTAATATCAACGAGCAGGGATTGACGCTTCGGTTGGTTTTGCGCCTTTGCGGAGCAGTGAGGAGATTGACCGGATGAGGCAGGGCAAGTTACACCACGCACAGGGACGGCGACAAAGCCTCCAGCACCTTTCTCCATGACAGGCGACAGCTGCTTTTGTGTTTCCGACGCCTGCGTTTCCTAAAACCGTCAACGGTTTTTCCAAAGGCGCCGGTTTGTTTGCTGTGGGCGGAACGGGACAGGAATCGTCGTCCCGATGGGTGCTCCACTGCTCCTTGCTCGGGTTCAGCTCCGACGAAACGGCGAAGTCTCCAATCGTGATGGATCCGAACTAAAGGAAAGATCGTGATGATGTCCGCACGCGGCACCCTAGCAGAGTAGCATGGAACCGTTCAACGGCGTCTCTACCAGTGGTTAAGTTTCAGGCTTTTAGCATTTTGAGTTTGGAACGAAGATCAGTGCTTCGATCTGGTGTTTCGGCGGATCATAAACGAGAAATGAGAAATCAGACCGGTCCGTTGCATATTTGAATCGGTAGTCATTACGCCGTAGCACTTCGGTTCCCATTGGGCGTTAGTACTTAGTACGGAGCGAATGTGAATTGTGACTTGTGTGAGTTGCGAGCCCAATTTTCAATTCTAGGGCCGGAATGGGGCTTCGAAAAGCTTCCAGAAGCCTAAATAACGATAGGTAGAGATCGTGAGCTGTGGGCTTGTGGGATGCGGCACTTTTTGCTTGATTGCTCCTCTTTTCCCCGCGTCGTCGATGAAACAAACCAGATCCAATCACTGATCACACCATCGATCGGCTGTGTAGTCTTGACTTGAGAGTTGAGTCCAGACTCCAGGCTCGCTGGACAGTGCACTTCAGCAACACTCAACAGTCAACACTCAGCAGGAGCCAGTTCATCAGCACTTCAATGTCTCACTCAGGCAGAGACCCGAATGGTACATTCCCGTGATGCTGTGCTGCCTTGAGTTTCGTTGACGGCGTAAGGAACAAGTCAACAACAGAGAACAGGATCATCGACAGTCTGAGCCAAAAATATACGCGACGATGGGTCAAGACTCAAGACCTTGCCCTATCGGTGTCCAGTGGGTCGTCTGCCATTTTTGCAGGCGTAATACGGAGTACATAATATTATTACCTCGTGGCTAGAGTCACCCAACCCGTGGATCTGCAGGGTAATTACCGTTTACCATTTGCCAAACACAACTCAATACCAAGTGATACCGACCGATTAACAGGAGATCGACGTGGATCGTGAGACATGAAGTATGTGGACTGTAGACTGTGGACTGTCAAGGGAAGGATGAGATTTTGAGAGCAGAGATTGCAACTCGCAAGTGTGTTATGTTCGTATTTGTGGACACCGGACTCATGGATGATTTGCTCAACAGTCAACAGCGTGAATTGAGAACGGAGAAATTGATGAGAGTCAACCGCGGCGGGTGGTTGACAGTCGACAAGGATCTGG
Organism: Eremomyces bilateralis CBS 781.70; assembly: GCF_010015585.1. Lineage (NCBI taxonomy): Eukaryota > Fungi > Ascomycota > Dothideomycetes > Eremomycetales > Eremomycetaceae > Eremomyces > Eremomyces bilateralis. Next base: position 631,516 of record NW_022985071.1, read on the forward strand.
GCGCCAAAGACGCCAAAGACGCTAGAACGCGTCCAAAACCTTCAAAGAAAGAAGGCATGCGCGTGGGTTGCCGCTCTTTCCCTGTTTTGGGCTATGTTGTTGATGGAAGCTCACTGGAAAGAGCGCGTCATCCCCGGGATCATCCCGGTTTCCCGTTGTCCCGTTTTTCGCCCCAATCTTGGGTAGGAATCGCCAACCATTTTCCCGGTGGCTTGGAAGCTTGGATCGCTCCCGCCAATTATCGTTGCTACTTCACGAGATGGTAGAGGAGAAGACGACCCGATCCGTGTGATGCTGTCACGTGATTCTCGAAGTCACGTGGAGACATATTGCTCCTCTGTAGTACTAGCGCCAGCCAATCACAACGCTCCTCCGCCTTCATAAGAATTATAATTTATAGAAGGCAAAACTGTTGAACGTCAGGAGAAATCTATCTCAACCACAAGGGAATCTGTGAACCGCTCACTGCATATTCAGTGACATCTCCTATCCGACGGTGGTACAATATTTCATTGTCCTCGTCCTGTCTTACGGAAGTACCCTCTGGCCATCCTGTCTGTGAGCAACCCTAGCGGAGTTTGCTACTAGCCAGGGTCACCATTGGACAACATCACGGGTGGAAATTTCAATATCTGTGCTCGACGCAAGGGGAAATCACAAGAAAAAGGGTTAACGACCGAACGAGATTTACTGCTCTTAAACGGTGACACTTAGACCATAAGACACGGTACCGATTAGAGCACCGTCCCCGAATCAGGAACCATGGAGGCCGAAATTCAGGCCCAGATCCCCAACATTGACCCCATCCTCTCGGAATATTCGGTCGGCTACCTCCACCACGCCTCCACTGCGTTCATTTCCGAATCCGACCTCTCCGGCGAGTCTCCCTTGGATTCCGCCGCGGCGGACGTCACCGCCCTGCTGCTCTCCGCCTCCGGAGACCTGACCCATCAAAATGAGACGGCCATCGCTCAGCTCGTGCAGAAACTCGCCGCCAGCCTCGCCGCCGAGAACGATGCCGACGGCGAAGGTGGACGACGTATCGCTCCTTCGGCGCGGAAGCTCGAGCAGGCCATCCATGTGGGCTCCCAGCGCAATATCTCATCGACGCTGGGGCTCGCTGGGGGGAACGTGGATCTGGAGTCGGCGGGGAGCCGGAAGGTCGAGTCACGGGTGGATCGCAAGAAACTCGAGAAGGCCGAACGGAAGATCCGCGCCAAGCAAGATCGGAAGGTCATGAAGAATGTCGAGTACGAGGCGTCGCGGCTACTGAACCAGCCAAGCGAAACCCAGACGTACGAGGAGTTCTTCATGGCGGTGAACCCGCTACAGCTAGGCTCGGAGAACAGCACTAAGAGCAAGGATATCAAGATCGATGGCATCGACATCACTATCGGAGGCCTGCGGATCTTGACCGATGCCAATCTCGGCCTGGCATACGGAAGACGATACGGTCTGGTTGGTCAGAACGGTATCGGTAAGAGTACGTTGCTTCGCGCCCTCAGCCGGCGAGAAGTTTCGATCCCAACCCATATCTCCATCTTGCATGTTGAACAAGAAATCACCGGTGACGATACGCCTGCTCTGCAGGCTGTCCTTGACGCTGATGTTTGGCGGAAGCATCTGCTGCGGGAACAGGACAAGATCTCCACAGAGCTGTCGCAGCTTGAAGCGGAGCGGTCGACTATGGCTGATACCTCGGCGGACGCTGAAAAGCTGGATGCGCGCCGAGAAGGGCTCGATATCACCTTGGCAGATATTCACTCCAAGTTAGCTGAGATGGAGTCAGACAAGGCGGAGCCGAGAGCGGCCAGTATCCTTGCTGGTCTCGGTTTCTCCCAAGAGCGACAGCAATTCGCAACGAAGACCTTTTCAGGAGGTTGGAGAATGCGTTTGGCCCTTGCACGAGCGTTGTTCTGCGAGCCCGACCTTTTGCTCCTTGACGGTAAGTGCTAAGACGTCGCTGGATACTGCTTGATGATTTACTAATGCGGAATAGAACCGTCCAACATGTTGGATGTCCCATCGATCACGTTCCTGTCAAACTACCTGCAAGACTACCCATCCACAGTGCTTGTGGTCTCTCACGACCGCGCATTCCTCAATGAAGTTGCGACAGATATTATCCATCAGCACTCAGAGCGGCTGGATTACTACAAAGGGGCTAATTTCGGTATGACATCCACATCTAGAAGCTGGAGACCTTGCTAACAGGCGCTTAGATTCGTTCTACGCCACCAAGGAAGAACGTCGGAAGACGGCAAAGAGGGAGTATGAGAGCCAAATGGCTGTACGAGCCCATCTTCAAGGTCAGCAATCTTCAATCCTTAATAATAATCACCCACCCCTAATGTGTCCCCAGCCTTTATCGACAAGTTCCGCTACAACGCCGCAAAATCGTCCGAAGCCCAATCGCGCATCAAAAAGCTGGAGCGCATGCCCGTCCTTCAAGCGCCCGAGAATGAGTACACCGTCCATTTCCGCTTCCCCGAAGTGGAGAAGCTGTCCCCACCCATCATCCAGATGAGCAACGTCAGCTTCGGTTACACACCCGACAACATTCTCCTCAGCAACGTCGACCTCGACGTTCAACTCGACTCCCGCATCGGCATCGTCGGTCCCAACGGCGCCGGTAAGACCACCGCCCTCAAACTCCTGATCGGCGCCCTCGCCCCGTCCAAAGGCATCATTTCCCAGAACCCTCGCCTCCGCATCGGCTTCTTCGCCCAACATCATGTCGACGCCCTCGACCTCACCACCTCGCCGGTCGGCTTCATGTCCGCCAAGTACCCCGGCAAGACCGACGAAGAGTACCGCCGCCACCTCGGTGCCTTCGGCCTCACCGGCATGACTGGCCTCCAGAAGATGGAGTTCCTCTCTGGGGGTCAGAAGTCCCGTGTCGCGTTCGCCTGCCTCTCGCTGCAAAATCCGCACATCCTCGTGCTCGACGAGCCGAGTAATCATTTGGATATCGAGGCGATGGATGCGCTGTCGACCGCGCTGCGGAATTTCCAGGGTGGCGTGCTCATGGTTAGCCACGACGTGACGATGTTGCGGAATGTGTGCACGGCGCTGTGGGTGTGTGATAAGGGGACGATTGAACATTTCGATGGGACGGTGGAGGATTATAAGAAAAGGATTACTGCGGACGCAGACGCGGCGGGTGTGGTGCGAAAGCATTAACCGTCTTGGATAGATTTCAGCTGTGGGCACTGCACCGCTGGCGTACGCTCCATCCCATATAAGGGAGAAAGATACCTATAGACCTACCTAACTAAATGGAATATGGTACACACCAATCCTCTATCTTGAGAATAGAGTAGGCTTAAACAACGCAAAGATCTGGTGTTTTCGAGGCCATGGACGCAGGATGCTCCTAACTCCCATTACCTGACATCGATGTCAAAGTAGCCAAGTTCCAGTGCCATACGATTTGACTGCGTGATACCCACAACGTGCCGAGGTACCAATTTCTGCAAACATAGGTTTATGTAGATGGAAATCCAATGAATCATCACGCATTACCGTCAATGATCATAAACCATCACACACAAAGGCTACATGGTCAAGAAACCCCAAGAAATGGGGACACCAACAAGAGCCATGTCCGACCCCGTATCCTACCCCATGCGTAACATGCGTAACCTACTGTCGTCTCGCCGCCCACCCCCCGAATCGAACCCAACCCCAGCGTCTCCTATCAGTCTTCTGTTTCGTGGCATCTGCAGATCCATACGCGGCGATCCGGCGATTCGTCTACTATGGTTGTGTACTCGAATGGCTGCCCCGGTTTCTAGCATCGGGATCTTTGCGTGGGTGGGTTCTCGGATCTTGCTCTGTGGTAGCCTACGGAGACAGAAAGAGTTAGGTCTGAAGGTTGGGTAAGAGAAGGAGTGATGGTGGCGGGGAAATAGGATGTGATTTGGGAGGGGCGGGGGAGGTTGTCCGTCTCTTCTTTAGTCGTTTCGGCTGCAGGTGAGATGGTGATCATTGGGGATACGAGAGTCTTGGGGAATTTTTTTTGAGCGGAGAAATTGGAGAGACCGAAGGAGGCATCATGGGGGAGAGGCCGGATAGGGGGTACGGATTCGATGACTTGGAAATAACGTTTACACAAAATCCTGGAGTGGCTCGATGAAAGTGGTAGAGTAAGATCTGGCATATTGGCCGGACTCAATCTCGTGTTGGGTTGAGGCTAAAGGCTCTATGCAAGGCTCTATGTTCCTTCGTGGCGGAACTCCAACACCAGGTTCTTGCCTACGATCTCGAGCGGTTCGAAAAGACAGTTGGGCAGCTCGTTTGCCCTTAGTTTCCTTTCCTCGTTGTCGTATATGATATGGATCGAGTAGACCTACCACTGGCCACTGGCCGAAATCCATAATCATTCTTTTGATCATCTGCTGGCAATTTTATCCCTGGCACCCCTCGATGTTCATCGGTGGAGGATTGACAGGGTTGTTGGCAAATTCAGGCAGCTGGGGTTTGATCTTCGTACGCCTTTGTTCCTTGCGACCCTTGCTGAAGTCGATTTGATCAGTCCGATATTGAACAGAGCATACTCAGATTTCCTGTGGGGTCCAAGAGGCAAGGGGTGAGTGAGGAGAACTGTCTCCAAGATAAAGGGATCAGTAGCTGTATACCCTATTTGAACAGTTTTCTCTTGGTATAACCAAAGAATGATCGGAGAGAAGTTGAAAGACATCTTCTTCGTAGGACCTGGATTTTCCGCTTAGACGATGCATAAAAAAGCATTATACTCCGACGGTTCTTTTTGATTGATGATCAATCCCTTCACGCAACCAGCTTGTTGTCGATGCACGTTTGATCGGCCCGGTTCCCGTCTCATGTCCCTTGCTACTCCAGTTGCTCATCAATGTTTGGAGCGAGAGCAAATGAGCTCGGCCGTTTAGTGTTCGGGCTGGGTGGGACTGTATTCAAGCTCTTTGAGAGATTTGATACTCTCTTTGTGACGTTCTCATGCTCTTGGGAATGTCCTGTTCTTGTTCTTCGGGCGCGTGGCTCCCAGTCAATTCTCGGAGTTTCTGTGTCAGTCAGTGTTTATCCCGGCGTGATAAGGCTAAATACCTACCTCCTAATTCCAGCCTTTCTGAGCCAGATCCAGTGTTGCAAGCATTACATGGAACGTATTCTTGTACGATTAATACTTGCTCTTCTGAGGTATTGAATTCTCGGCTCTTGGAATATCTGTTTGATCTGCGATCCGAGATTGAACAGTATCAGGGGATCGATTTTGTAGTTTGCCTCTTCCTGAATCGCATCGACCGCATTCAACTTCTCATCTAACATATCCAAGCATCAGTTAGCAGTATCTTGCGTCGCGACCGAGCGTCGAAGATAGAACGACAAAGATTCGACTTGCTCGAGCGTGTCGCCGAGGATTTCGAGCACCGCGCAAAAGCATAAGATCTCATTGCCCATGCGTCTAGGCTCCTTGCCAGTTTCCCCAAGGCCGGAGGCCAGTATATATAGGATCAGTGAGAGAAACATATCGTGCTTCGAACCCTATCCTCATGTCGACGGACAAGGCTGTATTTGAAGCCTTGAACAGTCATCCCAGTGGATTCGCAGCCATGACAGAGACAGGAGCGACTATCCGCACGAGACCACACTCCTTTCCTTCTCACGTAGTTATACTCAAACAGCGAGGGTTTCCATGAGTGGCGTTGAAGCTATCGAAGCCTTGCAGGTATCGCCGCGGTCTGACATTCAGCCAGCCATCCTTCTCTCGAAGCTTATACTCCACGTAACCAGATCGGAGTCAATATACGCCAGCAAAGGATCTCATTTGCCAACTATTTCCAATATATACTATCAAGTCAATCATTCCAGTCATATTGAACACCATCACACTTTATCTCAAGGTGGTCGATTACCTCTTACCCTTCAGCACTCCTACAACCGACCTATGATTGCATAGATGTGCAGATCACCGAAGGTTCATTCCACTTATCAATGACAAGCCAGTGATATTTCCAATATTTCCCAGCACCCCATTAGCAATTCATTGTTCCTACCTCCAGAACTATGCTCTGGGCTCCTCCCCTGGAGAACGAGGTGAGGTTAAAGGCCACGCTAACCTTTTTGGGATTCACTGACTAGGGTGGACTTGTCGCCTGAGCGCCTTGACGCCTGATGCTTGATGCAGATGCTGATGGACAACATCTCGTGCTTTCCACAACAGACGCCTCAGTCAGTCACCTTCTGGCGCTGGTCTGGATGCTTGTTCTGTTTTCCGGCTCCTTCATTGCCTCGACTTCACCTCGGACGCCTCTGTCACAACCCAACTATCGACCTCACCTCAGAATATATCATGCGTCTCTTCATATAATTGCTTGCTACAGCTGGACGACTTTCAATTCCCTGCCTTTTCGCTCCAAGCACTTCATGCCGACGACTTAGCGCCTTGCACTGTTTATCGACCGTCCGCCCTCCTTTCCCGAATCCCCTCGTCCTACTCTCACCTGTGAATTCTCAATATCGAAATAGACCCCTGGCAACAATCGCCACCTTGTCGGACCCACGAGATCCCGCCCGCGGTGCTGCCGCTCCATCTTCTCCATCGCGATCCCGACCCCTATCACCATCCACATCCCCACCGCCCTCCTCTCCCTCCCCAACCGCACCGTCGACATCCCTCGACATCCCCACGCAAAGCCCTCCCCCGTTCTCCTCCCTCTATTTCCCCCCCGACGATTCGGACACCGACTCAAGCGACGCGCCGAACCCCCCTGCCGCCTCCGCGTTCGTTCCCGCGCCCCCAGCCTTCTTCCATCCCGCCCCGCCGTTCGAGGAATCGTCCTCCTCCGCGGTTGCCGCTTCCGCCGCGAGCGTCGTTGCCGAGACCAAGGCCGCGCTTCCACCGGACACCAAGGACGCGGTTGGCAAAGACCTTGACGACGGAGAGCCGCCGCCACCGTACAGCGAGGGAGATAGTCCGATCGAATCGTTTACATACGTCATGGCGACTGCGGGTGGGCCAGCGAGTATAATCACGCAGGTGCAGCAGCAGTCGGCTGGAGCGCCGTTGAATACGTTGGGAGGTTTGTATCACTGCGGTTGAAGTTGGGCTAGGGCTGACGGACTCGGTGCATTTAGGTTCTGATGAGACGATTACGCTGGATTTGAGGTACGCAGGAATGGACCGTGGTGACCGAGGCCGTGACTGATTGTCCGTAGAGGAACGCGGTTCACATTGTCCCGAGATGAATTACTAACGTTACCGGAATTTGTCCTTCTCTCCTTGTTCCCCAACGGGCTCCTTCCCGACGGCCACATGAACTCGTACCACGATGGAGACGTCTACCCCGTCGATGTTAGTTTCACCGCTCTTTCCCCCGAGCCGTCCGCTGCCAGCAACCCCAGCCGGCAACCGGGCGGCCTTCTAATCCCTAACGGGCTGCGGCGCCATCTGGCCGACCCGTCTTTGTATCTATCTGACATGTCTTATTCCTCCCAGTACGATCCCAGTTCCCTGCAGTATATGCTAGATTTCTTCCGGCACGTGGCACAAACTATTCCCGTCTCGGCGCCTGATGCGAACGAGCAGTCGCAGGGCCCGAATGAGGCCGTGCCTATCGAGCCAATGCAGGGTTCCGCGAGGGACATGCTGCAGGATCGCGCCGGCATCATCGTGCTGCAGGAGAATCTCGACTTCTACGCCATCCCTCCGAATCGAGACATCGAGCAGACCGAGATGATCGAGGTCAAGCGCGCCGCCGGGCGTGCGTTGTTGAGGCAAGACGGCATCTTCTCCGGCTTACGAAAAAGCGAGGAGCCGGGTTCTACGGAACAGCATTTGATCGAGATGTTGACCGCTGGGTTTGTCTTACTTCTTTCTTTCGTTGCTTTGTTGGCCCCTCATCTTCACCAACACGTTCATCTAATCCGAGGCTTCTCACGTGCTGACCCGACATCACAGCGGTTTCAACCACGAAGACCGATGGGGCCACCGGGCCGGCGAACCCAACAAAGCGGTCGTCAGCAGCATCGCGCTCGCGCGTCTGCGCACCGACATCCGCGGCAACGACCTCGCAGGCACCAACGCGGTCAACATGGCGCAGAAGCTGCTCCTGTTCTGGCGGAAGCCGGCGCGACGATGCTGGTGGGAGGGGGTCGAGCTGGACGACGTCGAAGGTGTGGACGGCCCGCTGAAGGTGTGGATCCGGAGGGTATGGACGCTGGAGATGGTAAGTGGCGATGCCCAGCGACGTGCGGTCGAAACTCTCAATAGACGGTATTAACGATGTGGCAGAGCGTTATCGGGTTGCGATAGGCGGAGCGACCGCGTGCGATTTGAGGAGCGTGGTGATTTTTCTGTCGTTCGACGGAGCGGCGCGGCTGAGATGCATCCATCTGCGGTTTATAACATTGCATCTCTTTTCCCATCCGTGAGCGGCCTCCTTACTTATTACGAAACGATCGTTTGCTGTCCTTTCGCCCTTCTGGTGTGGTTCGCTTGTGGTTTGCAGCGCGGATCTTGCTGTCCGACCTTCCGCATTTGCACGACCTGCCGTGACGTCGCCTACGGTTCGATACGCAAATCTAATCTGAGCATTTTTTGCGATCCCGGAGCGCTAACCGGGACTCTTGTGGAGGGATTCGACTCGCCGATGTCAAATCGGGCTTTCTCTCTCTTCTTTTCCTTTCTCTTCTATGTCAAAAAGCAACGGCTACAGCGCCACAGACCATCTAGTCTAAATTTCATCAGATAGAGTCCGTATCTACGCTTTCACGGTTGTGGCACCAGGGGTTGCCCGCCTTTGCGTTGCTATGTCGTCTGATACTTGATATCTACTTGATACACGGGGAATGGCAGCGTGTATAAACGTTTGAAGTCCTCTACAATTGTTCGAACACACGACTGGTACCTGGAATATCGTCCCTGGAGAACCGATATCACCCAGACAGCGTAGTAGATGAAGTGGTTGATATCAGGGTCCATTCCGGTTACGCCAGATACCTTCATATATTGTCCGGCGATCATTCCTTTCTCTATGCCGTCGCATTGCTAAATATTCCAATCAAACCAGTTGAAAGACCAATTGTCCCGTCAATATCTGAACTTCGAGGCTCAACACGGCCAATAGTGAAGGTATCCCCTTGGCTCGGTGGCTAACACTCCCAAGATATGTCGCATTCGACCATTTACAACGAGGGTATCTAGGAGTTGAGTGTTGAGTATTGACGGCTCCGACTTCCCCCAGGGTCCAACGCAGCGGGGGCGACCGCGTACGATAGAGGGGATCAGGAGCGTACGAAGATAACTCGGACTTAGACTCGGTCATGTGACTAAACCACCTATACCCAAATACGTACCGACCGGAATTCCCGGAGCAGTTTCCGGGCAGGCTATCATTCGATGAAGTGTTGAAGTCAGGATGGCGTTAGAGATGATGAGTAGACGGAGGGCGCGGAATGTCGGACGGGAATCTCCATGGGTCGATGGGTCGATGCGATTTTGTGAGAGAGTGTTGGGGGGGGGGACTAATTTAGGGGGAGCCAATATTCATTTCTATCAAGAGGTTTCTTTAAAATATAATAATTCATTCAAATTCTATCCTAGACTCGGTGGTTCGAATGATACCAACTGAATCATTATTCGAGTTCGTTCAGCAGCACGAAGCTGAGTAGGCACCAAGGCATTCAAGGGTTCTGTTCCATAGATGTCACGTGGATTTGGGGGAGTTATGCTGAGTCAGCGCCCTTGACCAGTTGACCTCATCACCTCTGCTCTCAAAGCTCAAGGGACAAAGCTCAATTCCAATCTGGAGGGTCGCCAAGGGTCCACGAGGAATGACATCATCGGCCGCACTGCCGGAGTTAGAGCCCAGAGCGGGTCTTCTTAGTTTCACTCCAAGACGTGAGTCAGTTCCTGGGGAGTAGAAGTCCAATGATAACTCTCGGTAGGTAACTACGACTTAAAGTTACGGATACTGCACCCTTGATTGATCGACCTCTCCACTGGACTATCACACGAGCACGAACTACTGCATAGTAAGTGCAGGCGACATGGCACACCTAGGTGCTATCCCCAGGTCATATCGTCATAGTTCATCCATCGTGTATTCATGTCGATCGATAGGGACGAAAGTCCACTTCATGATTCACCCAACCCTACTGTCGAAAATCATCCCGCTGTCGAGGTTTCTGGCTACATATCCTCTGATCCATGATAGTCGTTGTTGAGTATGTCGTATCTCGCGTGCAGGATTCTCCGCGGAAACGAATGAAACTACGCTTGCTGGAAGGCAAAGGGTTCTTCCCCATGTGGCAACTAGGTATCGTGGGCTTCCGACCGGCGCAATGGGACTCCTCAGTAAATCACCCACTCATGCCCTGATGAAGGCTGAAATAGCAACGGACAGATCTCCGGTAGGAAAAAGGGTAAGGGTCATTGACATCGATTGGGGTCCGACTGCGACAGGCTGCATGCCCCCCCGCCACCCCCTCATTCGGTGAGCTGCCCAAACGAGGAAATAGGAGGGGTCCGCAAGAAAGTTCACCTCAGTAGCCGTCAATTGGATCATCAAGAGAGCGATGTCGACCCAAGGGAACATTGGGATCATCGTCACGGCCTGAATTGGGGACACGGAAGTTTGGCATGCAGGGGATTAATAGCGCGTCTCAGGAAATCAGGGTTCAGATTCCATTATTGCGGACCGTTTGGGAAACGTTACGGGCTGGACAAGCAGGATTATGACGCCAGAGCATCGCAAACTCGCAATTGAATGGAAAAATGGATGGCCCATGGAATCGATAGTTTGCATGCGCCGGCCAGGATGTCCTTGCAGCGCCAGTGCATCGCGAGCGCAGAAGTGGGAACGAACTTCAACGGTCAGCCGCCGAATTTCGATACAGCGAGGAAACGGGCATTTTCGAGATCGCCATCCGAAACCTCGATCGCGGGTGGATGGCCGTTGGAGGGGAATCTCAAGGAATCCTGTTCGCTCGGCGGGCGCTCCATGAGTCCATGCCGGTCCTCCCCTTGCCGTTGCAAGGCGGTGGGTCCGATTGGTTGACGGTCGGGGTTGAGCTACCGCTGATGTCATGGTGGTTTGGGACTTGGGGAGGGGTGCGACCTGCAAGGTTGCGAAGTGTGAGGAGACGGTAAGTGGCACTAACTGCTGGCGATGACGTCGACGGTTGAGTTTGATCATGGATGGGGATGAATTACAGTGCTATGTCTGGACTGGAAGTACTGTATACAAGTACTGTGTTACTGTGTACGGGACTCCCAAGTTCTGCTCCGGAGTGCTCAATGAGAAGAGTATCAAGCAGGCTTAGCTCGGCTACACAATGGAAGTGAGTACAATCCCCATCAGATAGTTAAGTTAAGGGTTACCAATTACCATATTAAAATTTTGGAGTGAGTTCATCTGGTAGATAGGATTTGCACTGTTGCAGTGGGACTGTGGGAGTGAAGGAATCATTCCTCCTTGTACGCTTTATAAGTTATAACCTCAGGGTTTATTTTACCAGGGGAAATATGGGTTCATGGGGTGATAGAAATATTGTTATATACTAAAACCGCCTATGATACCCTCTCATGGTAAATATTACTGATTCGTTCATAATTACAAGATCTATAGAATCAATGGAAAAATCCGTATTACACTAACAATAGTCAATGACAAATTGATAATCCATTATCCATTAATATTATCTCGGCTGCCAATTGCTACGTATGGTCTATGACCCTCAATGACAAGCTCTGGGGGGAGGGGGGCTGACGCCAAAGCTGTTGGAAACTTGGAAGCGATCGAGATCGAGTTTTCGTCCCGATTATGGTGATCCCATTTGACCATGTCCCGCCCCAATTCCCATGCTTGATGCTTGTACAGCAGCCGACACTAGCGATGCAGCCTGGACCTTTCGAAAGCATGATGTCGCCCTGCTTTTTAGTTTGGCCTCTTCCCTTGGCTTCCGAGCAATTGGAGGCCGTTTCGTTCCCTCGACTTCCGCTGCGCCCCATTTAATTCCAATCGTCGAACCCTGGATCTGCTGGGACGCTGGGACGCTGGGCCGAAAGGTACAAACCCTTCGTCTCTCCCCCCACTCCTCCGACTCCCCTCCATCATCATTACCCTTCTATTGTCGACCCCTCGGACTTTCGCTCTTCATCCTGTCTGGAATCCACAGTGATCTTGTTCACCCTTTGGTTCTTCCCCTCGTTCTACCCTCGTTTCCCCCATCCATTTTGTTCCATACCCGCGACCACTCTCAGCTGTAACCAGTACATCACCACTCCCCCTCATCCCCCGGTTCACTAGAAGTATTATTCCCTTTCGACCCTCAAAACGTCCCCTCCACCTATTCCTACAGCCTTCGGGGTCCCATCGTGAGCTCATTCTTGCATGGAAACAAACGCTTCGATCGGGTCCAGCTCTCGAACTCGCGGGTCTCTCCACCGTCGACCCTCTCGTACCCCTTCAGCTTCAAAGTCTGCTGAACCACTGTGGAGACCAGATCGAGCTGGATCATCCCACTGATTTTGCAAGACCGTATCAATTGGGACATAAAGCATCCACTTGGCCAGGTCGAATTTTCTCACATCGATACATTTTCTTCTGGTCCATGAAGTCTAGGCACGAGACGTCGGCTTCCCGCTTCCCCTCCTCTTATTGCATATATACTCCCTTGCCTTCCCCAGTCACCATCGTGCAAGGTTGAATTTCCATTGAACAAATCCATGGTGAATCCACGGTGAAGATTCGAAACATAAGACCCTCCGAAGAGTCGAAAGAGCCTCCTACACCCAGGGACCTCCTTCGTCTTCCCCCCGTGCTTCCTCCCGCTACTTTCACCTTCGCTTTCCATTCATCATGGATGGCCGAAATAGCGCAGGCCGCCGAATTTCGCTGTTGAACGACACCAATTCACCGCCGTCAGCCGCCACACGCGGTCCTCCCTCCCGCTCGGCTCTACACACTCTCAACAAGGTCACCCGCCCTCCCATCTCCAACTTCCTTTCCTGCCACAACTCGTCCATCGCATCCGTCACCACCAAACTCTCGGAGTGTCGCATCCCCTCGCTGCCCTCGCGTTCCCGCACCTGCAGCTTCTCCTCCTCCTCCGACACGCCGCAGCTCGTGCGCTGCGACTCGTCCGATTCGGCCGCGATGCAGTCCCCGTCGCCCATCACCCCCAATTCGAGCACCTTCGACGACCTTCAACCGCAGGATCCCGCCGGCATCGCGAACAACCTTCCTCTCTTCCCCACCAGCTCAAACCTCTACGGCGTACCGAAGGACGGGCAGTCGACGTATCCGCCGTTGAACGCGCAGCCGAGCCCGTACACATTCGGCTACCAACCATCACAACCTCCGGTGCAGCAAATGTACAAGACGGGATTATCGCCGCCGGACGCCAATGGCACCGTCGCGCAAATCGACGATTCCCTCCCCGACGATCCCATCATTTCTGCCGAAACACCCCAATCCGACGTCGGCGCGACATCCCGGCGCAGCAGCGCCCAAAAGTCGAAGAAAAACACCTACCCATGCCCGCTCGCCAAACAATTCAATTGCAACGACTACTTCACGACGTCCGGCCACGCGGCGCGCCACTCCAAGAAACACACGGGGAAGAAGGACGCCGTGTGCCCGCAATGCCACAAGGCGTTCACGCGCAAGGACAACATGGAGCAACACCGCCGCACGCACAAGGAGGGTCGCGGCTCAGTGGCCTCCGCGGCCAAGACGAGCCTCGCGCCCACCGATTCCGGCGTGAAGAAAGGCCGCCCGTCGACGACAGCCACGCGACGGAGCAAGGCCAACTCCCTCCTTGCAATCTCGCCGCCCGCTACACAATCTCTCCTCGGGACCGGCGCGTCTGGTTCTAGCTTTCCTCTGGGTTCGACCCTTCCTTCCGATCCGTCGCAGATGTCGTCTAGCTACCCCTACAACACGCCGCTCGATTCTGGGCTCCCGATGCCTTCGCTTGGCGCCCCGCAGCCCTATCCCACCAACTTCCTCGGACGATTACCGTACACGGGTGTCTCTGGGGCGTCTGGGCAAGGATTGCCGCCGGTCAGGGCAGCGCCGGGGGTGACCTCCGGGCTCGAGACGCTGGCGATCGCCGCAGCGAGCGATGGCACGCTGGAACAACAGGCATTGCAAGCTTCAATGCAAGCTCCGTTGCAAGCTCCGTTGCAAAATCAATTGCAGGGTCAATTGCAGGGTCAATTGCAGGGTCAATTGCAGGGTCAATTGCAGGGTTCGTTTCCCAGCCAATTGCAAGGCCAATTGCAGAATCAATTGCAACCTCCGTTGCAGAGCCAATTGCAAGGTCCAGTATCCGACCCATTGCAATAAAATCCAATAAGCCTGGACACGAAATAGTCCGATTCTTCCTTCCGCTCGCGCCTCGCCGTCGCGGAAGGCTCTCGCATCCTACAAAATCCTTAGCGCGTATCGGCGGTGGAGACCCGACAAACCGCGTCTCCCAACCGAACCATCTGAGGGTGAAAGACCCTGTATTCATACCGAAATCCACGAGTGCGGTGACCTCATCGCTCAGCTCCCGGATTTTTCTCTCTTTTTGATCAACAATAGATCCAAGTCACGTGAGTGCCACGTGGTACACGTGAACATGCCGCATGTGCCACAGGCGGCGCTTTGGATTATCCAATCAGCGAAGTCGAATTTTGACTTCATCTCATCGTCGCCTTGACAGGTCTGTTGGTCCTTTCAGGACAGCGAGGAGGGGGCAATGAACCCTTCCGCCCTCTCCCTTTCTTCCACCCGACTGAAGCAGAAGGGCCGGTGGTCGACCTACGGACTTCGGGGTCCACGCCGCATGACATTGTTTGGAATCACCTATTTCGCATCACCTCTCTTCGCACAGGGTTTCTCCGTCGGATTTTCGAAGAGATGGCGATTGTATGAGACCATGAAATAGACGGATTCGGCCGTCATGGCTCGCCTGATGATCTGGGCGCGTGGGAGCGCGGACGGAGCGGTTTTTTTCCTTCCTGGATTTCTCGTTATCGTTTGGGGAAATGGGTGGCTCGGGGTGAGCCCGGAGCATACATACGGGATGGACTTTAGGCGTTTACAGGTGGGGGGGGGGGACGGGATTGACAAGCAAAAGCGCCAATGTATCCATACATAGGTTGAGGGACGGGAATAATGGGTGATTGGAGACGACATTGTTAGACGTGTTCATATCATAATCAAACGATTCCCTTGTAATTTGATCGTGCAATTTTCGCAGATGATTTGGTCGTTTACCAAACCGACGTATATAGTGCAACTGATGCATGTTCGGATCAGTCCATTCCGGAAGTCATACCAATATCATACATTTGAGATAGAGCCATGTATCTGCTCATAACGAGCGACTCGCTCAAAACGTCGCCACGTCAATCCTGATCACACCTTCCGCTTCCGTTTCTTGAAAACCACTGCACCCTCTTCTGTCTTCCGCACAGTAGTCTCCTCCGCCTTGACAATCGTCTCCGCCCGCCCCTCAACATCCCTCCCATCCTTCGCAGCCACCGACTCCTTTTCCTCCTCCGCCTCGATCTGTCGGTCCACTTCCTCTTTCACCACCTTCTTCTCTCCCTCTCCCTCCTCCTCCACCTGCGTCCCCCCAACCGATCCCGCCAATAACGCCTCCAACTCTCTCCCCCCATCCACCCCCGACCCCCCAGGCCACCTCCTCAACGTGCTCCCCCAATTCTTTGTCCCCACCTTCCCCACCTCCTCCTCCTCATCCCCTCCTCTTTCCTCCACCTTCCGTTTCCTTCTCCGCTCCACCCCTCCACTCGACCTCTCCCCTTCCTCTCCTTCCCTC
>NW_022985071.1:647466-768154 GCF_010015585.1 Eremomyces bilateralis CBS 781.70
CCACTCCCCCGCCATCGCCATCTCCCCCCGAAACTCCTCCGGCACTGCCACCCCCATCTCCGCCAACTGCGCCATCTGCCGCTTCCTCTCCTCCGTCGTCGCCTGCCGTGGCCTCTCCCTATCCCTCTCCGTTCGCCCAATCACTCCTTCCGCCTTCGAGCTAGACGGCGCCCCCCCGGAGACCAGGGCATCGAGCCGTGCGACCTCGGACTTGGCGCGGTCCTTCTCGCGCGCGTCGCGCTCATGCGTGCGGTGGAGGGATTTGAGGGAGCGTTGGATGCCGGATTGGTGGCGGCCGGTGGCTTCGTGGTTGCGCCGGGCGAAGGGGGTGTCGCGGACGTAGACGCTACAGAATTTGCACCAGTAGTTGGGCTGTAGGGAGGTTAGAGATCCTGGGTAGAGAGGGTTTGGAGGGGGACTTACGGTGGATTTCCAGTGTTCGGACATCGTGAGGTGGAGATGGGTAGTGGGGATAGGACGTGGGTTTGGTGAGGGAAATGTGGAAGGTATTGGAGATGGGAGGCAAGGAACGATGGTCTTCACTACACCAAGGAATTATGCGATGTCCTTCCTTTGCAGCATTTTGTGTATGAAAATCTCGTGTGATAAATAATAACCCCATTCTACGAAGATGCCGATGGATGATCATTATCAACTCATAATAGGTGACGCACGGGCCATTCGAAAATGTGTCGATATCACAACTTCGTAACTCTTAACTTCAAATGCTTCCACGAGACCACGACACCTTAAGCTTCCATCAAATCTCCTCAGGTCCACCACTTCACCCTCCTTTCGCTCCCAATCTCTCCAAGATGGCACCAGCTGCTCCCCGCGCGGCTGGCGTCGCCGTCCGCACCGCCCTCCAATCCCCCCGATCTCGCGCCCTCCCCTCCCTCCCCCGATCCCTTCCCGCCTCCCTCGCTCTCGCCCGATCCTTCACCCAACTCACCAACCAAAATGCTCCCGCCAACTCCTCGATCTTTGGGCTGCCCAGTGGCCCCGGCGGAAGCAGCGGTGGCGGCGCCCCGCCGGCGTCGTATTTCCAGAAACCGACGCTGCCGGCGAACACGATCGTGCGGTTCGTGCCGCAGCAGACAGCGTGGATCGTGGAGCGGATGGGGAAGTTCAACAAGATCTTGGAGCCCGGGTTGGCGATCTTGGTGCCGTTTTTGGATCGGATCGCGTACGTCAAGAGCTTGAAGGAGGCGGCGATTGAGATCCCGAGTCAGAGTGCGATCACGGCGGACAACGTGACATTGGAGTTGGATGGGGTGTTGTATACGCGGGTGTTCGACGCATACAAAGCAAGGTAGATAATATACGGTGATATCCTTTTCGAAGACCGCCGAGCTAACATCCAACCAGTTACGGAGTCGAAGACGCCGAATACGCCATCTCCCAGCTCGCGCAAACCACCATGCGCAGCGAAATCGGCCAACTCACCCTCGACCACGTCCTCAAAGAGCGCGCTAACCTCAACGCCAACATCACCGCCGCCATCAACGAAGCCGCCCAGGACTGGGGCGTCGTGTGCCTCCGCTACGAGATCCGCGACATCCACGCGCCCGGCCCCGTCGTCGAGGCCATGCACCGCCAGGTGACCGCGGAGCGCAGCAAGCGCGCCGAGATCCTCGACTCCGAGGGCCAGCGGCAGAGCGCGATCAACATCGCCGAGGGCCGGAAGCAGAGCGTGATTCTCGCGTCGGAGGCCCTGCGGGCCGAGCAGATCAACCGCGCGAGCGGTGAGGCGGAGGCGATCCAGGTGCGGGCACGGGCGACGGCGGCGGGGATCGAGGCGGTGTCCGGGGCGATTCGGGACGGGGGGGAGGATGCGGGGAAGGCGATGGGGTTGAGCGTGGCGGAGAAGTATGTGGATGCGTGGGGGAAGCTGGCGAAGGAGGGGACGGCGGTAGTGGTGCCGGGCAATGTGGGAGATATGGGCGGGATGATTGCGAGCGCTATGGCCGTGTATGGGAAGATCAGCGACGGGCAGTCGAAGGGGGTGGCGGCGAGGTTGGTGGAGGGCGGCGAGAAGGAGACAGGGGCGGAACGGAGCGAGCAGAGACAGACGGAAGGTAACGCAGGTCAGAAGCGCGAAGTGGCACAGGATGTGTTGGATACGTTCGACGAGGCGACGCAGAACCGGTAGGAGGCGTACGGACGATCGTGATTCATTCCGCTCTTCCTCGACTTCGCATTCCATCGGAACAGCATTGGGCATTGGTGTTGGTCGGCGTTGTGTTGTTCCACTCCTGTCTACACTGTACTGATCAGGTCACTTGTACTACATACCTTCTCAAACACTGGACTTGTCAAGACCACTTGTACATTACCCAAACGCGGAGCATAGCTACAATTCGAATCAACACTCTCAAGAGTCGGTTTCATCTCGCCCGATTGCACCGAGCGACCACCTCATCAAGGGAACCAAGATTTTTGAAAACTTCTTTTTTCTGCCATCCATTCGTGAGTTAAAAGCTAACTACACATCAACAAGCAGCAACTGCCTGGAAACAAAACACCGTCCTTAATGCTTTTTTGTTAAAAGAAATCTATCAAGAGTCGAGGTATTTGGAGCCCCCGCGGCCATCCTGCCGCAAAAGAAGTTCCCGCACCTTCGGAAACCCTCCCGTTCCCATGGTGCCGTGGATGTTGTGGGAGCGGGTCCTCGGCCGTGTACATACAAGCCAGTGGGTAGTAGTCTGCGTGCGTAACGAAACAGGGACGATGGACGGAGCGCAAGAGGTAATGGTTGAATGGGCGCGGGCGCATGCGCATGCGCGGGAAATGAGAACAGAACGCCGTGATGTAAGTTTTCGACCGTGCTGGAATGCCGGAATGCAGCAATGGACGTGGTGCGGTGTGGGGTCAAAGGAAAAGGGAGACAAGATGTGCGACGGTACAGGGGACGCTCGTTGCTCTCAAACAATCGGCAAAACGCCGCGAGGAGCACCGTCGGAAAACATGAGGGGCGCGCTGGCTGAGCTGCCTCGCAGCAGGGCATCCGAGGGAATGCATGGTGCATGCTGGAAGAACAATACCGAGCAATGGGGTCCCGCCCAATCCTTGTCCTCGCACGGTATCAAGAGAATGTAATCGTACATATACAGGTTCGACTGCGCGTCGGTGCAGCCACACGGTCGGCGTTCCATACACGAGCGCAAAAGTCGCTAGCGGAGGCACCAAGACATTAAACGGAACGAGCAGGATCTCCGCGATCCATCCCGCGACGTGACGAGCAAGGGGAATGCGTGGGGTGAGAGCGCCGCCCACATCACTGGTCGAGCAGCGTTCGCAGCTCCTCGTCGACGAAGCGGTTGATCTGCTTGCGGTTGACGAGGTTCACCGCGCCGTTCCTCCACGCCGAACGGAGCCGCTTGAACGCGGGATGGCCTTCGTCGGCCGATTCGTTCTTGGCTAGATCGACGAAGTCGTGCGCGACCCGCTCGCGGATCGGCGAGGCGTTGGCGACCGCCTCGGCGTAGAAGTTGATCAGATTGCCCATCCCGACCTTGCATGCGCGCTGGCTATGATCTTCGAATGCCAGCCGACGGAACTCTTCGTACATGGAGGTGTTGAAGTTGCGGATCAAAAAGTGTGACCAAAACTGGTAAAGGACGTCCATGTCATGCGGACATCCGCTCGGCGACGCGTTGCGCTGGTCCAAGGCTTTGGCGCGCAGATCGTTGTATCGTTCATGCGTCGCGTCATCGGGCATCGCGTTGACGGGACTGTCGCGGTCACGGACCCAAAAGATGTTCGATGGCGGTGACGTTGCCCCACCTGTTGAAGCCCGGCCATCGATTTCGGATTTCAAACTTGCCAGTCCCCTGGACTTGGATTAGTATCGCGCCGAACCAGGGAGGTTTGGGAGGTGGGTGTTCTAAACGTACGTTGGTTTTGAATCGAACCCTTGGGAAGGGGTACGGGCGGGGGAGGGAGATTTGGCAGTCGTGTCATTGGCGGAGGTTTCGAGGGACCCATTCGGTAGCTTGGCGGAAGCAGACGCGTCACTGTCCTTCGCCGGCTCACCTTGGCGTACAATGACGCTGAGCCGCTCAATTTCCTCGTTGGCGAAAGAGTCGGATTCCGGAGCGGTCCGGCCGGCATCCCCAGCGTCGTTGGGAGCGCTCGTGCTCGGAGATATAGTGCCGTTCACATGGTTGATCTGTGCCGGTGGGCTAACAACGGGAGACTGCTCGTCTTGTGCGAAGTTTGAGGCCATCCGTGGACTGGCCGGCATATACCCGTTCGGGTTCATGGTCGGAACAAAAGGAGATTGCTGCGATGGCATCGCGGCCGGCATGGACATAACATGCGGAGTGTATCGCATGTTATATTGAGACTCGATCCCTTGAGGTTGAGGAGGTGGGGGAACGTGGACGGCCGAGTCGTCCGGCCCATCATTCTTGGCGGCTGGATCCCGCTCGTCCATGGCGAGAACCCATTGCTCCCATCCATGCCTCGGCCTCAAAATGTCCTTCCCTTCAGCCGCGAGTCGATACTCGATGGTCCTTGACTGGAAGCACGCGAGTTTGATCAGCTCCATGTCACTCGTCAGGCTCTTCAGTCGGTTGAAGTCTGCAATGACAGTGAGAGGGACGTATCCCCGCGAATCCATGTGCTTGCGCAGAAACATGTCCTTGCAGAGGTTATCCACCGAGAAGTAATATTCCAACTGTAAAGAGACCGAGGTAAACACGGCCATCTGCTCGAAGTAGGGAGACGCCCCGTAGGGAACCGCGCTCATGGGTTGCATATGCGGGTACTCATAGCTTCCGTATTGGAGGGGAGAAACGGCAGACATCGGTTGGGAAATCGATGCTCGCTGGTGAGTATCTGGAACATAGACCGATTGCGCGCGGCCGTTTGCGCCGCGATAGCCACGGGGAAGTTGCTGCGCGTAATAAGGGGTATGATCCGGGGTGTACGTGGGTGATCGAGGCATGGTGAACGGGGTCGAGGTCTGAATCGAAGGAAGGATGCCATTTGCATATTGGTTGGCCTGGTGCAGTTGATTCGGAAGGAAAGGAACCGATCCATGGCGACCTCCACGGCCGCCGCGAGAACGGCCTTCTCTCAAGGAGTGTGAATGGTAGGGCTCACCACGGCCCCTACCGAACCCCCGTGGCTGGAACGAGGGTTCGGATGCGTCATCCGGCTTGGGCACTGCTTCTGCAAAGCGGTTATGGTTAGCCTTCTGGGACTGAATTATGGATTGGGGATGAATCATACTTTCTGTAGTGGATCCAGCCGATGGGCGGTCCTGACCAGGGCGCGAAGGTAGCTCTCGGCTTGATGACGCCTCATCTTGCCATGAATCTCCCGCACCAGCACCGTCGGTTCTCCGGCTTTGTCGAGGGCGCGCGGCCGGCTGGTGCCGTGCGGACGGATTGCCTGAGTCCTGCGCGTCGGCCGACGCCAAACCCGCGTCCTTCTCGGCAGCGTGTTTCGATACACCCGGGCCACGAATGTCCCTTGATGGGCCTTTGTAGCCGTCGGAGCGCCCGTCCTTCGGTGCGGCTCCCTCGCTACTCGCCCTCCGCTCCTTTCCGGGGGAAAAGCTTCGGCCGGGCCGTCCGCGCCGGAAGCCTTCGCCGTTGGGGGCGCCATTCGGAGCACTCGCTTTGTCGGCGCTCAGAG
Source organism: Eremomyces bilateralis CBS 781.70 (assembly GCF_010015585.1). Taxonomy (NCBI): domain Eukaryota; kingdom Fungi; phylum Ascomycota; class Dothideomycetes; order Eremomycetales; family Eremomycetaceae; genus Eremomyces; species Eremomyces bilateralis. The sequence continues at coordinate 653,113 of NW_022985071.1, forward strand.
GGCCGTTGGATGCATATGCGCCGCCACGGTGGGATGCATCTCTTCCACCTCGCGCACCCCCACGACCACCACGCCGCGATCCACTACTAGGTAGCGGAGTATTGAACACTACGGTCGGGATAAAATCGAGCTTGTTCCATTCATTCTTTCCGGACTTCAAAGGCTTCTCATCCTTCTCCGATGTGACGGTCGAGCGCTTCTTCTTATCATCATCGCGTGCGGTTTCCGGAGTGGGCCACGAGATCTGATCTTGGACGGGGGGTACTGGTGCACTTGACGACACACCGTCCCGCTCATTCAGCCTCGACGTCGCAAATTGGCCCTTCGTCCGGCCTCCTTCGTTGTCGGAACGCATATCTCGTCGTGCCCTGTTATCGTCACGTCGGCCTTGGTAGCCGCCTTTCGGGCCTCTGAAAGTGGGTTCGGAGTCCTCCAGCGGACCGGCCTGCTGTCTGGACTTTCGGGAAGTGTCCGGCTTTTGATGATCCATAGTTGATTCCGGAGTCGCTTTCGACGGCGATGATTCCTTTGCAGGCTGTGTCAAAGCTCGTGCGTGTGCCCGTTGCTGCCAGATGTTGACGCTGGGGATGGGTGCATCCTGCAAAGCGATCAACGACGGGCTTAATGACTCCTTCGAGTCACGCTTTCTGGCCTCCTGCGTTGTTTCTGCATGACGGTCGTCGTCCTCGTTGATGCTCGCAGAATTCTCATCTCTCGTGTCGTGGATCTTCGCGTCTTCGAAGGAGCCGCTATCCGCATTGTCCCCTTTGATAGATGGCGATTCTGAATCGTGGGCACCGTTCGTGGCCGGGCTCGAAGCATCCTCGCCTTTGTCCAGAGTAGGGGTGTGATCAGCCAGCGAGGACGGCGCGGTGCTGTCCTTCCCTGCTTCCGATGACTCGGTGTTCACGTCCAAGGCATCGTCACGCTCGCTTGGGGTTTGGCTTCGCGGTTTGAGAGCCGGGGTCGATGTTGATGATGCCTTTGCGGTTTGAGCCGCTGCGGCTAGTGATGCTGCCTTCCCACGCGCAGCTTGGGCATATGAGAACGGAACCGAAGCGGAAGCCGTCTCGACCAGGGATTTCTGCGTCTCCGCAGCCATGATGTTTTGAGTGAAAGTACGCAAAGACCGCCGATGCAACGCAATTAAGCTCCTCTCAACTAGAGGCGCTCAGGCGGAACTCCCAAGACCACGCTCCAACGGAGAATGCGACGATGTCGTCGCAGTCGGATCCAGGAGCAACTTCCGCCCTCACTGCACCAACTCCACTAGCCGAAAAGCGACAATGCCACTTTTCGGCTGTGTCTAGCAGATGGTCCGGGAAAGGGTGTGTCGGGTGCGTAGGCGTTTTTTCGAATCGCGAGAGCGGAGGATCACGCGCTCGACTCGCGGGTTGGGTCGATGTGGAATCGTGGAGAAGCGTGGTCTCCAAAGAAGTCGGGTACGAGCTGTGGAAGCCGGTGGGCAAGGGCCACCAGGATGATACCGATGGGTTCGAGAGCGACGAGTTAGCCGTCCGAGAGGAGGCTAAACGATGTCCAAAGAACCGGATATGGCGATGGACGTCGAGCTATCCGTTGACGGGAATCACAATCAACTGGATGGCCGAGTATATCGCCGAGGTCTGTCGAGGAACTTGGATGGTGGTCAGTGGCCGGAAGATTCTGGCGGAATGAAATACGGAAGGGATAGTAATGATCGGTAATTCGATGGTTTCTTGTTAAGAAAAAAATGCGTAGCAACATCCGGTGGTCGAGCAGTGCGTGGAAGACGTCTCGTGCAAATTCGTCCACCCCAGAGGAGCATCACCGCATCGGACCAACGAGGAAGCGAATCAAGCAAACAAGAAAACTCACTTTTTCCGAATCTCAAGTGCGATGAGAGAAGCAATAAAGATTGCGCGGGCGGATCCGTTGCAAGGTGAAGGAATTCTGCAGGAGCAGGCAGCGGGAGGAAAAAAAAGGGAAGCTTCCGAGGGAGCTTTCTCCAACTGCAGGTGAATATCACTGCTCCGTTCTGGGTAACGAAGGAAAGGCAGGAGTGATGGGAGAGATGGAATGGAAGCAGGGTTGACGGAAGACCGAGAGGGAGTGAGAGAGAAGAGGAGAAGGGGGACTGGAGATGGAGGTTGCAATGTACGGGATGGATGGAGTATGGGAGAGAGAGAGAGAGTAGTACGGGTAGGAGAGAGTATGAGAGTAATGAGTATGTGGGAAATTTGGTCGACGCTGCTCGGTTCGGAGCCCAGGGCCGCTGTACGGTAACAGCCGAAGAAGAATCGGATCAGGCAACCACTCTCCACTGCAATGGAGCTAAGGCAGCAATCTAAGGGAAAGGGAAAAGTGAAGGACGGCGATGTTTCGAGGATGTGTGACGACTGACGAGGAGAGAGGAAGCCGAAGAGAGAAACCGAAGCAGGTCACTCAGTTGTTGGTGGAGTAGGAAAGGAATTTTGTAAGGGCGGGAAACGGACAGAGGGAAGAAAAGTTGAAATCAGGCGCACACTTCAAGACACACACTTCAAGACACACACATCACACACTTGGAGAATCGAGATACACACCAAGCATTCACTTCCAGTAGTGGACAAATCAGATGCCGCAAATACCGACTTATGGAGCATCCGGGCGGAATATCGTTCTCCATATTCACTGCTTAAGCGGCATCACAGGCATCCCAGGCATCACAATTACACCGGAGCACAACGGTAAGACGGCACCTCTTCTCCGCCATCGTATTCTGTTGCTAACTGCTCACTGCTAAACTGCTCATTGCTAACTGCTACTTCGTAACAGCCAACAGTTTTCCATATCCAGTGTTCTTATTATCATCCGTAAGTAGTAAATATCCCCTAGCAAAATTGACCCCCGGAAATTGCTCAAGTCATGAACAAAGTCACTCATCTAAGAGTATTAATCCTCGCGGGAGTTCAGACCCCAGTGGTACCCTACCTATTTACCGGTAAGTACTATATATAATAATCCTATTACCCGATGGGTGATTCGGCGTACACCAAAATATTTCGGTCCTTGGGCATCTCGTCGTCTCCTCGTGACAATGGTATGGTAACTTACGTATACTACGATGCTTTGCTCCTCCTCACAATTTCCATATAGAATCTGCGACCGATATATAACACCTAAGTCCTGTCAACGTATGTATGTATTAAATGTCGCTCGACAGGTATCCTCTCGGCTGTCAGATGCTTTCTCGGCGCCGATTAGCATCCCCAATATATATGACCTGTTCCTTCCCCTCCGAGCCACCCGACAGCCACGAGACGGTTTAAATGCAAATGCCTCGTCCGGTGGTATCCCGATATAGATCCGTCATCTATCCCTCCGCTATAATTACTTCCTTCCTCCTGGACAACTTTTCTATCCTAAGAGCGGTGGACTCTCACAGTGCTTGCCCTTTCCGACAAGGCGGGCTCTTGGCGCCATGCATCCAAGTCAAAAAGACAAAAGCCTCACAGCTCAATTCACGCCTTCGATAGCAACCAAACCATTTCATTAGGTCATAGAATGAGCAATTCAATCCTCTCATATCATAGATCAAGTCTCCGTCATAAGCCCATGCTTTCGAATTGCGTTGAATTATCCCGCGGCTCCAGGGCACGCTGCTATCTGGGGTGCGGAGCCTGTAATCAAACATGAACGGCCCCTCCAAATTAATAATAAGGGCGCCTCCATATATCCGACATCAGCATGTCGACCGATCGCTCAATTCCAGCGCTCTGCCATTTTGAGAGGGGTGTCTATGCATCCCGGCGTGGTTATCCATGTCTCGTTCATCCTGCCTAGCGACGCCTATTACGTCCCTTCGTTCCACTTCGCAGTGGTCCTGCACAGTACAACTGTATCTATCAAAATGCAGAGGTTTCCTGCCCACGCCTTTCCTCCCGTCATTAGAGGACCGCAGCCGTCTCCTCAAGTCCAAAGCACCTTTCGGCATTTCTCCGCTCCACAGCGACACGGAACCACCGTCCCATTGTCATCAGGCGTCCACACCTCCACGTCGTCGACCTGCGAAGTCAACACCCCAGTCCCGGCTTCGTTATCTTCCTCGTCCTTATCCAGATAGTCGAACGAGAGCTCTTCGTTGGCGGGGATGTCTCGCCGGGCGAAGAACGCCAGGTCGTAGACTTTCTGGTCGTATTTATTGTACGACACCGTGTATTGCAGGACGTTCGGGTCGCACGAGTGGTTCATAAACCGCGTAGGCCCTCCCTTGTGCTCCCCATCCACGACGTACGGCGCTTCCTCTCGCTCGCGAAGCTCGTCCTCGAACTTATCCAGCGCGTAAAGGTAAGACTCCTTTCCTTTGCCACTCCGTGCTTCACGACGGTCCGCCTCTTCGTCCGTGATGATTTCGCCGCGATACGTGTCGATAAACTGACCTTTACGGATCGCGAGCGGGCACCGGAGTCCCCAGCCGCGGTCCTTCGTCTTGAAGATCTCGAGCGGAAGCTGGCGTCCATGTTGGACCATGCGATTGTTGCAACCCGGGCCGCAATTGCAACGGTGGTTGCATTCGTAAATGGGGTGGCGACCACGGAGATAAAACTCCACCAGACACCCATCCCTCTGGGCCACGCTCGTGTGATACGGAAACCGTTTTGGCAGTCCCGCCGTATCCCCGGGATTAGACCTATATCGTACCCATTGTTCTTCGTTGAGCCGACCTTCTTGCACCGCCGCGAACTCTAGGCATTCGCAAATGGACAGCTGGCACCCAATATTCTTGCCCATATTGGGCCGACATTCTTTCTGGCAGCCGACGATCGTCTCCGGGTCCACTCGGGTGAGCCCTTCCCGAAGGACGCACGCTTCGATGAATTCAAACCGCAAGGGAATGTCGCTTGCGTCATGGATGTTTTGATACGTGATCTCCGGACCCGGCAACGCCTTCAGTCGCTTAAGGATATGAGTGCGGATCTTGTGGGAAGCATGCCGCGTTGACGAGGTTGCCGCGACGGCCATCATCTCGGCTGTGGGAATCCGTTCGGCACATGGAAGTCTCAAAGACTGGTTCACTAGTCAGGACTGTATTACACGGCTTTAGAAAGAGCGCTCACCGATCGAACTCGTATGTGGTCCCCATCGGGATAAACCGTGCAGTTGTAGGACTCGCCTAAACTCAGCGCCTGGGCTTTCGCAGAGATGGACTCCGAACTGGAGCTCTGTACACTAGGTGATCGACTCTGGGGGTCATGCTCATAGAGGTGAGCCCGTTGTTCTGCATGCGGGCTTTTTCGTTTTAGATTACTGGTTTTGGAATGTATCCTGATAATAGTGAGTCATTGATATACCAATGAGGAAATGAAACGTGAGACCAACCGTTCTCGTCGAGCCTTAAGGTAGTCTTGCAGTAAGGCCAGGCAAAGTGTGAGCTCGGGAAGATAATGCCATGAGTAAGCATTCGGGGCAACGATCCGTTTCCATTTCACAAGATACTGCTCTTCGCCCTGTATTATGGCGGTCAGTAAGATAAGTAGACCTGAAAGGGTAAACAGGTCAGACTTACATCGAGTATCCGGTTACAAACGAGGGAGTCAACCTAAACGAACATCAATAGCCAATCAGTGATAAGGAACCTGAAACATAATGTGATGAGTGCAGGGGCGCCACATCAGTTTCGATACGGTATATTTCGATGCAAACCGCAAACAGAAATTGCATGTATTAGGGGGCTTACCTCGCGCTGTGCCACCTTTGCAGAGCCAAACCGGGGGACCACCACCATAACCTCCTTCATCGCCCGCGGTTTGGCTGATGATCTGCATATGGTTCGTAAGCTATCTATCATAATAATAATATCTGAACCGGTTGCAGGTACCCAAATTGATTGGTACCCCTGGTCGTGCTGAATGTCAACGCGTCAAGGATAGTTGACCACCGCCGCTATAAGACGCGTCTGCAACCCCCGGAATCAGTCTTCTGCTAGGCAAATCCGACTAGTAAGCTAGCGAAGATTTACTCTTCCCTGGTTTTAAGGTTGTTAGGAAACGCGGGGTTGAGAGGTAAAGGAACTGGTAAAGCGTAAGTTTAAAGTAGAGATTCGGTAAGTGAAGGTTGTTTGGCATAAGTAAATGGAATTGTGGCTCGTGCATGCGTACGGATATCACATGACCCGTTTACGTACGCGCCTTCCTAATAAGGAAGTATCTTAACCTATAAGCCACTTAATAGATATGGCGGTAGGTGTCACGGATTGATACTGATGATGTGAAATCAAGGTAGTAACGTAACAAGTTAGATTCATCTATGAAGAGGGGAGAATCTACGTCTACGTCAACAGGAGGTTGTAAAGTCTACAAGTGATGAAGTGGTAAGTCCCGTGACCCAAATCTGGTGACTTGTGCATGGTGGAAGTCCACTCCATCACAGTAGGATCCTATACCCTCCGTAATCCTAATTCCTATGATCCTATCGCAGGATCTGGTGTAAGATCGTGTTATGGGTTGAAACCCTTGGTTGACTAAGGCTGAGAGCCTAAGCCTGATTAGGTTAAAGGTTGATTCAGAGTTCAAACCTCTTCGATGTAAACGAGAAGGCTTCCCCTTCTTGTTCTCTTCTTTAGCTTAATCTAGAATACCTTTGGCTACGTGTATGTTGTGTGCATCCAGCTACCGTGCCGTAACAGATCCTACGAAAACCAGAAACCCTGAGATGGTTTGACCACGGAGATCGCGATAACCACTTCCATTTATTGCAAAGCTAAAGAAGAAAAGCTATCTACTATGCGTGCGCGATGTTCAAGACCTTGACAGTTGACCTAGTCACGTGACTATCATTCAGGTAACAGGCCACAGGCCTGGAACCATAACAAACCCGTCTGATATGTCATGTGTACAGTAGCTGAATAAGGTAATTCTGGCTAATTTTCCTTTAGTTTACGAAACCGACGGTATAAATTTACCAGTGTCGAGCATTAGAATTCTCCTTCTTATATAATATGGTACCATTCAGTTGGCTCTACGCCTCTAATTACCAGAGAGACTGGTTTTCAAATTTTCGTTAGCTCCAAGGGTGTCTGACATGGATTGGGCTGTGGTACTTCCCGTCCGCATCTTATGCCTGATGCCTCCCCCACAGATAATCAACCGTGAGATGGTTCGACTGCAAAGGTTGCAAGAACCGACTTTCATTTATTGCAAAGCTAAAGAACATGAACTATCTACTATGCGTGCACGATGTTCATGAGGTTGACAGCTTACCTAGTCACGTGACTATATCTTCAGGGGACAGGCCACAGGCCTTGAGCCATTACAGCCCATCGATCAATTAATTCCATCCTTCAACACCATACATCGTCCTGACGCCTTTCTGCTATGTCAGCATCAGCAGTATTATTATCTTCCAGATGAGACTATTTACTTGTTCCGACTCCAGGGTCCTTCCTGTTTGCGCTTTCGCCTGTGTCCAGTAAGACGGGTTGCCAAATCAGGTATAAACCGTAGGATTGGCCTATATCATTTCATAAGGGGTCTAAAACAAGGCCTTAGGGTGTTCACTGTGTTTGTTGACTGTTCAGAGTGAATCAGTGTAATAATCATGATGAAGACGGTGGATTGGTGGACACGCAGACCGCAGCTTGAGTCGGATGTTGGCATGAGTCATGCATGTCCATCCTTTTTATGTTTCTGACTCAGTCGCAAAGATTTTTGGCATCGGACATCTTCAACTGACAGCGGAAACCTTTGCTACACACTGAGACTATCCGAACGCAAGCGACCAATTTAAACCTCCTAATAATAAGAAACCTCTGGTTGTGTGTACCAATCAGATCCGAAATGGCCTCTTCAACGCAGAATGCTCCCTTTCTCAAGGAGCTTGCATCTAGCAGTAGGTCTGCCCGGCGACATGGAAAAGAACTGCGCTCACCGAACCCACAGACAAGAAGAGTCGAGACGGTGCCCTGGAAAGTCTCCGTAGATTTTTACGTAGCCGTGCGGAAATCGATGAGATCGAGTTTCAGAAGCTATGGAAAGGCCTTTTCTTCTGTGCGTACCGAATTGAAAACCCGACATGGCTCGAAAATTATACTAACAGATTTCAGGCATGTGGATGAGCGACCGCGCGAAAGCACAGCAAACTCTCGCGAATGACTTGGCCGAGCTGGTGAATGTTGTCCCAGCGGAAAAACGATTGGTGTTTCTACGCGCGTTTTGGAAGACGATGGCACATCACTGGACTAGTATCGATGCATTGCGGTATGGAGCGAAATTCGCACGTGCGTCTTCTACGGGAACTAACTGTATTCGCAGCATGAATAAATTCCTTCTGTTGGTGAGAAGGTACCTCCATGCGACATTTCAACAGATGTCCATGGGATCATGGGGACAGGAAACGCTTATTGATGCTCATTTGTCCCTCCTGGAGGAAATCCCTTTGAATCCATCCGACCCGAAGGTCCCCGATGGCATGCGATATCATGTGATTGACATTTATGTCGATGAGCTAGACCGTATCGATGAAAGTCGAGATGGGTCGATGCCGCTTCCGGTGGTGCTACGGCCACTAGAGACGCTCAAAGCCAAGACTAGGAACAAGACGGTCCGGAAGCGAACCAGCGAGGCCCTTGCCGACGAACGCCTGCAAAATTGGCAGAGCGTGGAAGGCGATGAATCCGAATCCGGCGACTGAGCGCAAACAACGTTCCCACCATCCATCCCCACGACAGGACTTACTCCGGCCACGGGGGATCTTCCAGTCGCTGAAAGCACGCCACCCACTTCGTCCCTCCATTCCGCTCCACTTTCTTCCCCTCCTCCGTCTCCGCCTTCATCACCCGCACACACTCGTCCCCCTCCAGCTCCTCCTCGCCCAGCCGCCGAAACAGCGGGTTGGCACTGAACCCGTCCACCATCCACCGATGCAGATCCTCCACGTCGGTAATCGTATACACGACCCCGCCCACCCGCAGCGCATACGCGTATTCGGCCGCGAGCGTCGGGCTCACGATGCGAGCCTTGTGCTTGCGGTGCTTGAAGTGCGGGTCGGGGAAGCAGAGGAAGATTTTCGACAGCTGGCCGCGGCCGAAGTAGTTGGGCATGAATTTCATAGTGTTGCTCCGGATGCAGGCGATGTTTTGATAGGGCGTCAGTGTGGCCGTTTCCGTTTCCGTCTCGGTCGAGCTGGTGGGGTCGCCCTTGCGGGCTTGTCCTTGGAGAGCGCGGATCTTCTCTTGGACGAACTCGGTGACGGAGGAGCGGATTTCCAACCCTAGGCGGAGTCAGCGAGGGTGCCAGTCATATGGATCCGACAAGGAATTGTACCTAGTATTAAAGTCTGCGGAAGCAATGGTGATAGCGCAAATAGCAATCCTCCGAATCCACAACCTATGTCGGCAATCTCGACCCCTCTGTAGGCAGCTGGTGTAATATTTTCGCCATTTTGAGGACTATCTTCTGCACTCTGCACTTCCTGTCCAACCTGCGCGACACCTGGATACAACTCCCTCCAGTTCCAGGCTTCAGGTTTCTCTGGACTGCCAACAGAATTAGTTCTGCTCCTTATATATGTCGATAGAAAAATGGACTGCTACAGTACGATGTCGAACACCAATAATCATAGGAACGAAAAAACTTGGAGAATTCTGACTGGCTACGTTCGATCGAAGAGAAATTCGTACAAAAAGAAACTCAGGACATACTAGCTCAAAGCATGGTCCGAAAACACATTCGCGTGGGCTCTCTGCCTGTAAAATCGTTTGCTTGGGAGTCCGATTTCCCCAGGGCTTGCCGCATGGCGAGTGGCACGATATTCGTCGCGTCTATGAGCCTTCTGGGATTTCTGGGATTTGGCTCGCGTCATGACTCCTTCCAAGCAAAAACCCGAACGCCAACCAGGAAATTCAGTGCGTTGAAGGGCTCTGATATAGGTGGAGGATCGGATTCTTCTCGGTTATTTGAAGGGGAACGTTGCAATATGGTCGATAAATCAATGCGCGACTCATTCACAACGGAGAAATCTCATTCCCAGAAAAGGATTGACGTTGGGATTCCGTCACTCTGATTGGTCCAAATGGCTATGATAGCTGTCGCCTCTCCACCTCCCCAATCGCTGAGTCGCTCGCTCTTCCGGTTCGAGTCGCAGGAATCCCGTGAACCACTGCGCTAACCAGACCACTGCCGTTACATGCATGCAAAATAAACATTCGAATCGCCAAGGACATCCCTCATGGCCATGTGAAACCCGTATACAAGTGACTTCCTCAGTCCTCTTAAACCCCGTTACCAATCCCATAGACACAACAAAACAATGCCAGTGTCTAATGGACGTGCTACCATCAACCCGACCCCAAAACTTGCCTCCAATAGAGGCGTCCCTCCGGCGTTAAATCGTACAAGAACGAAGAAGGACCTCCCGCTAAACGTCAGAGGCTGGACAATTCGCGATACGCGACCGTGTCGTCCGAACCGCCTCCGTCTATGCCATCATCGAAATTCATACGCTGGTTGAAACCACCCATGCTCTTCGACCGGCTTCAATTCCAATTGCTGGTATCTGTGACGCGCGTTAGCATGTGCACCCATTCCGCAGAGACGGCGAATTAAAACGAACTTTTCGCTCTTGGAGTGGAAGTAGATCCCGCTGATGGTTCCCGTCACCTGGTTGAAGCAGATGTAATAAAACCCCTCGAAGCTCGCCCCGGTGAGGGTCTGGATGCGATGGTCGGGGACGAGGAAATGTTCCTTCCACCGCATGAACAGGTGTTCGCGCTGGGCGAAGTTCTTGTAGCTGAAGTCCGCGCGTTTGGCGGCCTTTGCCAGCGGTTTCCACGCGGGGAAGCGGCCCCAGTGCTGCATGTCCGTCTTCTCCGAGGAGCCCCAGGTTTCGTTCTTGGTGAGGAAGGTGTGTTTCGTGCCGATGATTTCGGCGTCGAAGTACGTGGTCAGCATCGGGTGGTCATCCGTCAAACCTGATGAGTGTCAATATATCGACAGGCGTCCCGGATAGGGTGGGACCAACCTTGTATTCGTAGATATCCGCAGAGAAACGAGTCGGCGATGTCAACGTGTATGATCTCAACCTGGACGTCGTACTGCTGTCGATCCGACTGTTGCGCGCCGTGGAACTTGGCGCCCGGACGAAGATATGACGACGTCGTGTTGGGAACGAACTCCAAGCCAGAATGTCAGCGTTCATAGGGGTGGACGCGGCATGGCAGTCATACCTTTGTCTTCGGAGAAGGGGGGCTTCGTATTGAAGGTATGGGTTCCTTGATATCGAAGGACGAGTCGGATTTCTCCTTGGCCTCGGACTGTCGTTTCTGCTCGAGCTCGTGCATCAGACGATAAGCCTCTTGCAAGCGCATCTCCTCCCCCTTCAATTCCACATTACGTGGGCTCTGTAGCAATGCGACCAGCTCGTCGTGGGTGCATGGTGAATCGATGGGCGGTGTGGGCTCTTGGATTGGCCGGGTATATTCCTCGTTGCGATCGATGTTTGGGGTGGAAGGCGACGATACCTCGTCTAGTGCAATTCCCCGTACGTTCGCATCGCGCGTATCGTCGGGTGGGCAAGAAGGGCGCACCGTGCCGACGACGATCGGTTCGAGCGGAGGGGAGAGAGGGACATCACTCGGGGTAGGCATAGCGGCGTTGGCGATGGGGCTCATTGGGCCCGCGCTGGCGAAAACATATATAGAGTAAAGGAACGAATTGGATTGCGATTGAGGAGTCGACGAGGGCAAGTGTTGAGAGAGTCGCAACGGTTCGGAGGATGATGAGGCTCTAATACAGGGTACGAGAAAGGTGCCGAACGGAGGGAATTCGGAAAGGTGACGTTGGACAGGGCCGCTAATCGAGAGTTCAAGAGGGCAAGGACCGCGATTCCTGGGGTGCTGACTGCTGTCAAACTGACAGATTCGGCTCGGATTGAGGGCCAGGTGCCGGAGAAGTGCGCTAGGGCTGAATGTAGGAGGCTTATGTGGTGTGGACAAGAGGGAGGGCCTTGTGTACCAAAGGAGAGAATAATATAGTCGAGGGTTGGAGGACGCAGAGGAGGACAAGGACGAGGAGGTGGAGGTGGAGTGATAAGACGAAGATGGAGGATTATTCCAGACAAGTGAGGTAAGACTCGACTTTAGGAAGGATTGATCTGGTCTGGTCTGATATCTGATATGATCAGATGGACGCGGTCGAGGAGAAGAGAGACAGAGGGAGCGTGAGGGTGAGAGTGAGTGATAGTTGCGTGACAGTGAGTGCTGCAGAGGATCGATTCGCTGGCGGCTTACGGTCGGAGTCGCCAGCCGGCCAGCCGGGCAGGTGGACAATTTGGGCAGTTAGACACGCTACGATATTAATGCGAACTGTGAAGCTGGCATAACCGCCATAGAATCTATTAAACCGATGATCCTAATGATAATTACCTGCAATGAGTGATTTAAGTCCGGTATTAAGTGGGGGACGCCCGATATAAATCCACCCCGTAAATCCTGACTCCATCATCGCAGGCGACGTCACTTTGCTCCTCCACTTTTTAGTCCCACCTATTCCCTAACCCATCCAAGAACTTCCTTTCTGATATTCCGCACGGAATACCTCCACTCCCCCAGACTCTCCCCGCTGGATAGCGGATAGGTACAGAGAATCAATCCAGGCAAGCCCTTGAAGGGCCATGCTATCCGAAACCCGAATCCACCATGCCGCTCGATAGCAATGGCGTCAACAAACTCGACTACCCGACCGACTCGCACACTCCCCTCCTCCACCCCAACGGCCACTCACACGGACACAGCAGCACTGGCGATAGCCAGACCCCTAGCCTTTCCGGTGATTTCTTCGAGCAGGTCGCCGAAGGCATCCAGGAACGCGACCGCGCGGTGTTCAACCGCGAGATGATGCGGTACGTGAGCTTCGTCTGGGCGGTGCTCAACTGCCTAGGCGCCGGCTCCATCACCAGCTACTCGCTGTACGGCCACCTGTTCCAGGAACGCCTGCGCTACTCCCAGCTGCAGGTGAACCTAGTCTCTATCACCGCCGAGATCGCCATGTACCTTCCCGTCTCCGCGTTCGGCTATCTCTGCGATCGCTACGGTCCGCGTGTGCCGTCGGCGCTCTCGGGGATCTTCTTCGGCGGAGGATATCTGTTGGCTGCGTTCGCCTACCGGAGTGGACCGCCAGCGGAGAGAGGGGGCGAGGGATGGCCGTTCTGGACGATGGTGGTGTCGTTCGTCGGGGTTGGGCTGGGGACCAGCTGCATGTATCTCTCGGCCGTGACGACATGCGCGAAGAACTTCGGTCGGGGGAAACATAAGGGCATCGCGTTGGCCGTGCCCATCGCCGCGTTCGGATTGAGTGGCATGTGCCAGAGCCAAGTCGGGAGCCGATTGCTGTATGAACGAACGCCCGACGGAGGCCGTGGAGACGTGGATGTATTCCGCTTCTTCATCTTCCTCGCCGCCGTGCTCTGCGGGCTGGGGATTGTCGGATCGTTCATATTGACCGTGGTGGACGAGGAGGAGATGATCGACGAAGCCATCGAAGAATTAGAGCGGAGCGGCCTTCTCGATGAGCATCAGTTCTTCCGGCAGGCGGCCGACCAGCACGGATACGGCTCCATCCCGCGGTATGATCTGTCGGAGTCGCAGGAGAACATGATCAGCGACACGGCAGACGTGATGCAGACGCGGGCGGAAGAGGAGCGACGGCGCAAGAATTGGCTGCTGAACGAAGAGACGCGGATGTTCCTCGCTGACAAGACGATGTGGTGGTTTGCGTCGGGATTCTTTCTGATCACCGGCCCCGGCGAGGCCTTCATCAACAATTTGGGCACCGTCATTCGGTCCTTATATCCTCCATCGGTCCCCACGACAAATCTCCCCACGTCCGCCGCGACGCACGTCTCCATCGTGGCCATCACGTCGACCATCGCCCGTCTCCTGACGGGTACGCTGACCGATCTCCTCGCCCCACCAACCTCCCACCACCAGCATCGCCAGCGTCCGACCTCCATGATCTCCTCCATCCACTCCCTACCCTCCCAATCGAACGGTCTCAGCGTCTCACGAATGGCCTTCCTCATCCTCTTCGCCCTCCTCCTCTCCGCCGGCCAGCTACTCCTCGCCTCAGGCCTGGCTCAGGGTCGTGCCGGCGTGTTCGCCGCCGTCTCCTCCCTCGTCGGCGCGGGCTACGGCGCCGTGTTCTCCCTCGTCCCCATCGTCACGTCCGTGGTGTGGGGCGTGGAGAACTTCGGCACCAACTGGGGGATCATCGCCATGGTACCCGCGGGTGGCGCGGCGTTGTGGGGGTTGGTGTACTCGGCGGTGTATCAGGCGGCGGCGTCGAACGGGGCAGCGCAAGGGGGAGTGGAGGCGCAGGATGATGTCATGTGCTATGGAGCGCGGTGCTACGCGCCGACGTTTTGGGCGATGGCGGTGAGTGTGTGGTTGGCCTGTGGCCTGTGGGCGTGGGCGTGGAAAGGACCTGGAGGATGGAATAAACGGGGGATCGCGGTGTAGGCGATCGATTATCAGCATAGAGCCGGTTGCATGCAATAGCGTAGGCGTTTTGATATTGCTTGGAAGCGGGTCATGGCATAGGTCCGACTAAATTTGTACACAATCAACCGACGCCGCCACGCATTGAATAGATCTCGTATAGCATTTTACAATATCGTATACGCTATCCACAATGCGAGCCAGGTTATAATTCCCCCCAACCGCAGTGCCGGCCAGATCGATCGAGCTGCGGACGCAGTGAACACGACCTCCGGCACACCCTCTTGCTCGGTGCCGTCCACCGCGCAGACCACCTTGCAAGCCTTCGCTCCCTTCCTAGGTACCAACTGATGGATCTCTGGTGTACTTTCCTCCACGGAACTCAGGCTCCGCTTGGACGAACCATAACGGCCTCCCCGTCCCTCACCGGGTCCCTCGACCGGCCCACTCGTATTAAACACCATCTGCACCCATCCAACATGCAACTCCGCCGAACCGCCCACATCCATCTCCCCACTCCACTCCCCCCCGTCGCTCCACATGTTCAAAATCAGCCCGCTCGGCTTCCGCGGCACGCTATAGGTGTTCTCCGCCACCTGCTCCCCATCCACGTACCACCGACTCACCCCCGGCACCCAATCGATTCGCATCTCCCTCCAATCCCGCCACTCCGGTAACCTCGGCGCCTCGATGCTCGCGCCCGCCACCTCGTCCCCCGTCTTATCCAGCGACGGCTGGTTCGTGAACCGCCATGTGCGGTTCGCGTCGCCCGTCAGGATCTCGATGTCCGACTCGTTGGTCTCGTCGAAGAAGGTGAAGAGGCCGGCGACAGCACCGGGGTCGCCGCGCACGCGGGCGAGGAAGCGCAGGGAGGCGTGGAGGAGGTTCTTCTGGAGGTTTTCGATCTCGGCAGCGGATTGGAAGTCATCGAGACGGGACGTGCGGAGGGTGAGCCATGTTGGGG
Source organism: Eremomyces bilateralis CBS 781.70 (assembly GCF_010015585.1). Lineage (NCBI taxonomy): Eukaryota > Fungi > Ascomycota > Dothideomycetes > Eremomycetales > Eremomycetaceae > Eremomyces > Eremomyces bilateralis. The sequence continues at coordinate 668,526 of NW_022985071.1, forward strand.
GGATGGAGTTGTCGTCTGATTCGGTTGCGTTTTGGGCTACGATCTGAGGTTAGTTGTAGTTTGGGGGAATAGCCGAGGCTGGATACGTACCGATATAGACGTTCGCTGGCGAATTCTGCGTACGGATGGGGAACTCGTCCGTTGCCTCCTTGGTCCAATCTTGGATATCCCAGTCTGCATTCCAGTCACTGCTGTTCAGGAAGCTTTGGTCCCGCGACAGCTCGTTTCCGGAGGAATCCGCATCCGTGAGGAGACGTGGGGCTCGCGTGTACTGGTCTGGAGCGGTCGCAAGGTTTCGAAAATCCCAAAAGCGGTGATATGTGAAGTATGAAGGCTCGGAGCCGGAGGTGGTAACATAACAGTCACAGGACGCAGAATTGTCCTTCAAGTCTCTTGACGCTGCCAGGGCAGGTTGCAGGAGATGGAACAGCGGAGCGAAAGCAAATAAAAACATTATGGTATTAGAATACAGATATTGTCCGGGGAATAACCAAGTCGCAGAATTATGAAACCATCGCTATACCTGACGTGATGCTAGATTAAAAATATGCTATACAGAAGAAAATTCGAAGGTGGGTGAAGATAATAATCAAATCACACGCATACGGGTTCCGAAAACGATTTGGAGGTTGATGAGGGATAGTTAGTAAAAGTTAGCTAACGGATCCACGCATGATTGAGGCTAAGCACATATTCGATGACACAGCATCATAAAGTAGAATCTTCAAGCCAGGTGAAGTCGTGGACATTATTGTTTAGGCATTGGCGGAGAAAGACATGAAATAGAAAATATCAAGGGGCGAAGCGGCAGAGGGCCAGACCCTGACCCCCTTTTTTCCCGTTTTGGATACGCGCCGTCCATAGCCAATCACGTGTCGCGATACAAGACTTCTTCCTATGGCTGTGACGAAAAAAAGGTCCAATGTCTGAATTTCTGTAGGAGCACCGACGGTATATTAATATCGAACGCGGATTTTCTTAGCATCTGGTTCCCTAATTTCGGTCAAGAGGAAGAACGATGTCCATCTACCATAGACCAAGTCAAATCGATTCCTTTCTACCGGAGTACCGATATCGAGCCGGAGGGACGAGCTAGGGATTCTGCCATTACAACTTAGGCTCGAACCCATATTCCCTCAACTTCTGCCGCACCCTCTCCCTCTGCTGCTCAAACTTGCCCAGGATCGCCTGATTCCTCTTATTCTCATTGCGTCCCATCTGCTGTAGATGCACCTCGTCCGGCCCGTCCGCAATCCGCACAGTTCGCATGTGCGCCCACATCGACGCTAGCGGCGTATCCTGCGACACGCCCGCTGCGCCGTGGCTCTGCACCGCGCGGTCGATCACCTGAAGCGCCATGGCCGGCACCATGACCTTCGCGGCGGCGATCTCGCGCTGCGCACCCTTTGCGTCGGTCTCGTCGATCTTGATGGACGCGTTCAAGACGACGAGCCGCGCAGCGTCGATCTCCATGCGGGACCGGGCGATCCATTCCATGATGACGCCGTGCTGGTTGAGCTGCTTGCCGAAGGTCTTGCGGTTCGGGTCGTTCACGCGAGCGATCATCAGCTCCAACGCGCGCTCGGCCTTTTTGGTGTTAGTGTTGACTTATATCATATCATTGATGGGATACGTACCGAGCCGAGAGATCGCATGGCATGATGGATACGGCCGGGACCCAGCCGTCCTTGAATGATCTCGAAGCCACGGCCTTCTCCAAGGACCAGGCTCGACGCCGGGACACGAACGTTGTCGAAGGTGATCTCAGCGTGTCCATGAGGCGCATCGTCATAGCCGTAGACGCTCAAGTAGCGTTCGATCTTAACGCCTGGAGTTCCAGCCGGCACCAGAATGACGGAATGCTGTTCCCAGGCGCTCGCTGCATTCGGGTTGGTCTTCCCAAGCACGATATAAATCTTGCATCGGGGATCGCCCGCTCCGCTGCTCCACCATTTCTTCGCGAAAGTCAATATCTTTGATCAAGTTGCTCCGCTTGCGGTTTACTTACTTGGCCGTTCAACACGTATTCGTTGCCTTGGCGTTCCATTTTCAACGAGATATTCTTCGCGTCCGAGCTGGCCACTTTGGGCTCGGTCATGAGGAAGGCCGAGCGGATCGTTCCATCAAGGAGCGGCGCGAGCCATTGTTTCTTCTGCGCATCCGTCCCATACTTTGCGAGGACCTCCATGTTCCCCGTGTCGGGAGCAGCGCAGTTGACAGCCTATCGAAGTTACTTACAGCACCCCTTGATATGTCATGGTCGGCTTACCTCCGATGCGAGCGACGATTTCCCGAGAATCATCGCGATGAGTCCATACTCAAGGTTGGTCAACCCGGCGCCTTCGGCGTAGTGCGTCTTGCTTAGGAAGATGTTCCACAGCCCGAGCTTCTTCGCCTTGGCCTTGAGGTCGTCGATCACCGGCGGATACACGCCCCATCTCTGGCCCTGCTTCTCCATCTGGGCTCGCGCTACGGCGTCGGCGGGCATGCCTATATATACTTAGTCGATTGTTTTGCGGGTGCTGGAATTCCCTCGCTACAAACTGACATTCTTCCTCGACGAACTTTTTGACCTAGGGACTCATTGTCAACTCGGATCGTCCAGTCATTTCAGGTTGAGGACCAACTTACGAGATCAAGTGTATCCCTCGCCTTCTGGCTCACGCGATCCGCTACAAGTGGTGGAATATCTGCAGACATGGTTGCTGAATGATGTTATACAATCGCTAAACGGCGGACGCGAGACTATGATTCTGCTATCACCTCGGTGCTGATGCAGGACAATTGGTAAGTGGACGGACCCGAGACTCCATCCTCCTTATATCTCTCCCTAGATGTCCAAGCTTCGGTTGTTCCCACTCGGTCCCGCCCCCCTCGCTCAAGGGTCGTTAGCTAGATGCGGGGTGCATAATCCCAACCGACATTCCTGGAGACGAGTGAGACCGCCCAATAGAGCAAAGCCTCGGTCACCATCCGCGTTGGTGGATGTCATTGGTGGATAGAGGTTTGTAATAACAGGATCGTTTTGAGGTGCGAGCTTACAGTAACCTAGTACATACTGGACAAGGGAGTAGGTAGCGCATGGAACAACTGAATCATGATTATTATACTACTAGAATATACGAAATGGGAAGATTAGAGACAGTAACTAAAGACAGTGGCGGGAGCCCGAGTAAGAGACCTGCCTTTCCTCCTTAGAGCGTACGAATCAGAACCAAAGGACGGTCCGATTAAACGATGGTCTCCGAACACGGAGGTAATTACGGCAACGATATAGTTTATCTAGGACACTAGAAGACTAGACCTAGGAATATGACATCCCTCTACCCCTTCTCTCCTACACTATCTCGCCTAGTTATACATTCCCTTCTACTAACTATATGGTCTCAACCCTCCAATCCGACGCTGTGCCCGAGTAAGAGCAGCGTCACTCTGGATCAGAACCTAGAAGAACAGAGGCATCCAGCAAACTGACCATATTATTCCCTTAACACAGTTATAATATTTCCCTATGTTAGCCGCAGATATAGTAGCTAGAAGACCGAAGATAGAAAATGCAGATGCAATGCAATGGGGGCACAAGGCCACAAGGCACCAATGTATGTAATTAGTCAGCTTAGGTAGTTCTCCACATGGGCCTCGCTGAGAGGCCTGACGGGCGTATGAATCTCTCTCTCTCTCTCTCTCTCTCTCGCTTCTTTTTCCCCCCTTCTTTAGCTTTACAATAGAGTCTACCTCTGGTATTCGAACACTCTTCGTATCGAACCGTGACATCTTGATCTATTTAATTGCCTACAGCAATCCAATATCACCCAGGACTACCAATCCTTGACAAATAGAGTAATTTAAATTGTCGTGGGCCTAAACCACGAAGGATTTGGTAAGCTAGTAACGCTGTTAAATTACTAAAGAGGAAAGGAAAAGATCTCTCTTACGATCTGTTATGGGTTGAAACTAGGGTGGGTGTAAGAAACAAATGAAATAAAGAGGAGCCTGTAAATTACCGAATTAATGCAAGAAAGTAGTTTATTTCTTTCCATTATTTTCTTATCTAATTAGAAATCTCGTAGAAGCCCTTTGGCAGTTGGATTTCTCGCCCATAAACTTTCATGCCTTAGGCATAAACATACAGTGCGCTAAACAAATTGGGTTAGCGTTTTTTGCGAAATTTACATCGTATTCTTTGTTTCTTACATAAATTTGGGGGTTTCTTCGCAACAAATGTTTATTGCATGAAATTTACCCACCCTAGTTGAAACCCTTCGTGCTTGGTTGGCTAAGGCTAAGAGCCTAAGCCTGATTAGGTTAAAGGTTGATTCTGAGTCCAACCCTCTTCGATGTAAACGAGAAGGCTTCCCCTTCTTGTTCTCTTCTTTAGCTTAATCTAGAATATCTTTGGCTACGTGTATGTTGTGTGCATCCAGCTACCGTGCCGTAACACGATCTACTATTTATATCTGTGGGCAAACGGTCTACCTATCCTTCCTGCCTTAGGCCGCAAGGCCATAATGATAATACACAGACTGGGCGAAGCCCAAGACTGTCACACGCGAAATCCTTTTCTCTTTTATTAGCATCCGAATAGTAGTACGGTAGTCTTATGGATACTAAATTGATCGAACTAGAGCTCTGATATACGTATTAAATTCAGTCCTCCTCCTCCCTCGAATACCAATAGAATAATAAGCCTTTTATGACGCTTATGTGAATATAATTCGAGCACTCTTTTTAAAAGACATACGAAAACTGTAAACTCTAGCTTCGTTCCTCCAGGCTCTCTTTCAGCGACACCCGCTTGCGGGTTCGCATCTCTTGTTTGAAGGGGAGTGTTAGAAGCAACAACCATCATCTAGGTCAGGTGATACATTCCTAATCGGGAATGTTCCTATGTAAATAATCCTAAATCATCATTCCTGAGATAGATGCGAATTAATCAATCAATTCATGAAATAACTTCAACAGCCTTCCCATCTCCCAAGTCGTCAAGCCTCTCGTCCGGGAAACAAAGCCTGCCAAGCACGTCTCAACCGAAGTCCTCTACTACAAAGACCCTGGCGATGGAAGCCCACCGCCTCCTGCCTACGTTGGCCAGCCAAACACCTTCATCCGTCCTCCCCACCCCCAGGACGTCCTTATCACCGACGTCTCCGACGACGAGGACAAATACACCCTCGACAGCCACGGCTTTGCTTTTGTGAAGAACCATCCCAGCGCCGAGAAGGACTTCGTCGACGACGCCCAGATCAAAGCCGTCTACTACCCCGAGACCGAGCAACTCCTGAAGGGACTCGTGGGTTCCCCCCAACCCCTATCTATCCTCAATCCAATCAATCCAAAGCTGACCGTCCGTCCCCCAGCACCGGCGCCACTCGCGTTTCTCGCGTTTTTATTTTTGACCACACCATCCGCCGCGCCGTTGCCGACGACCGCGCCGCACCCAGCCAACCGCGCGGTCCGGGCTTCCCCGTGCACATTGACCAGTCCTATACCGCTTTGGAGAACCGTGTCAAGTACCACCTGCCCGACGAGGCCGAGGCCCTGCTCCAGAAGCACTTCCAGATCATTAACTAAGTTCCACTCCGTGTGAATATAGGACTATGTTTATGGTTTACTGACTTCTCGCAGGTGTGGCGGCCAATTAAGACCATCCTGAGGGATCTACTGGGGCTGGCCGATGCGCATTCCGTGCCTAAGTCCGATTTGGTTCCGTCTAAGCTGATTTATCCTGATCGCAAGGGCAAGACGTATTCGGTGCGGCCCAATCCTGCCCATCGCTGGTACTTTAAGTATGCCCAACGGCCAGATGAGCCGTTGTTTATCAAGTGTTACGATTCGTTGAATGATGGCCGCGCGAGACGGGTTCCCCATTCCGCTTTTGTGAATCCCGCTCATGTGAATGAGCCTCCCCGGGAGAGTATCGAGGTGCGAGCGTTGGTGTTTTATGATTATTGAACCGTCTAGTCACCCATTAGTAGTCTTTGAACTTTTGGACATCATGTCCCCTTTCCTATACTTTATGAACCTAGGTACCTTCACAGTCCTATTTCAATCACCCAATCTTATGCATGTGAAGAAGGAATGCTATGAACATGATTGATATTTCTCTACTAATACTATGCAGTAGTTCATCCGACTACTAGTACTTATACCTCAAATTACGCCTAAAGACGCGCCCGTTCAGTAGCCAATACTGGATATTCGCTCCGGCAGCACAAAACAGCCCAAACGTCACAAGCGCAATAATCACAGCCCAGCCAACGGGATAGTTGGGCGCGTCCTTCTTCTGGAACAGCTGGTAGCCCACGACACCCGACAGATTCGACGACACCATGAAGAGGGCCATGGCGATGGCCCGTTGCGCCGCCGTGCCAGCGTTGAGAGCCACCCAGGATGCGTTTACGGGATCTGTGGTACGGCATGATTAGTTCTCAGTCATCGTGTATAGGGGTACCGGGGTTCCAAAACTTACGGCCTGGCGCTGAGAAGATGGTTGCGAGCGTCAGGAATGCGAACCGGGCTTGTGAATTTTTGGAATGTACGAGCATGCGGTTTCCAATGACAATGCCCCAGTAGATCAGAAGACCACCAAAGACGAATGGGCCGCGCACCTTGGTGCGGTCGCTACCACACCAAAAAACATTAGTTTTCCAGTTTCTCAAACTCTACCAAGAAAGTAGGTACATGGGTAGGGGTACTCACGCTCCCCAAGCCCAAATGATGCAGACAACCATGGAGCACCAGGAACCAATGGAGACCAGGGCGTTGGCTTGGAGCCGGCCGTAACCAAAGGAGGCGACGATGGTGGGAGAGTAGGAAGTCAGAGCGGCCATGGGCGCTATGGCCGAGATGGTGAGCACCAGGTGTGGGTAGACTGTCCAGTTTGCCAACTACAAGCATGTCAGTTGGTTCCCGGCGCTTGACTGATTGCAAATTTGTATAGCGAAACCTACCGCTTTCTTGAGTTCGGACCATTCGATATGCGGCCTCTGTATCGCCTTGGACGGGTCATCGAGCAGGACGCGGTTCACCAGGATGTGTCGCTCTCGGTCATTGAACACGGTGAAACCGAGCAGGGATACGGGGTCTTTGGTCGACTTAGGGAAGATGGCGAACCACAGGAAGCCGACTAGAACAGTAAAGGTGCCTTCGATTATGAACAACCATTGCCATCCGGCCAGGCCGGCAACTCCTCGCATGTGCAGGCTGGTCGGGTGGTCAGTGTTTTTGAGTCTTGGCATGGGGGAAAAGAGGTGGAAAGACTTACATGCCGTATGCGATCAGACCACTAAAGGCGTTTGCAAGCATGTTGCCGAACCAAAACAAGGTGAATCGTTTGGATAATTCGCCGCTCTTGTACCAGGATGTGATGGAATAGAGGGCACCGGGAATGAAACCGGATTCAGTCAGACTGGTTGGTCAACCAGTTAGTGGTCGTACGATGGGCACGCATACGAGTGCGTGTGTGTGTGGGGAGGTGGCTGCGTACCCTAGGAGGATGCGGGTTACGAGGAAGGCCCCGAATCCCTTCTGGAAGGCCTGGAAGGTGGCTACAAAGCCCCATGCGACGATTTGGCTGCCAATCCACAGGGTCGGACCGACTTTGTAGAGGATCATGTTGCTGGGAATCTATGGTCGACTGGGTCAGGTTGTTGTTGATGGGTCGGGTGAAATGGCACTTGGTACCTCGAGCACTACAGCACAAGCAGCCATGAGTTGCTGGCCCAGATTGAACTGGTTTTGGGTGATGTCAACATCTTTGAGGAAGAAATCCGTCAGTGCATTGCCGCTGGGTGGTGGCAAGAGAAAATTAGTATAATGGCTTGAGGTCATGGAGGATGGACAACCTGAGTACCTAAGTCCACGGGTAGGTACCTACTCACATATTTCCTCTGTCAATCTGGAGACATGCGAAACATAGGGCCAGAAGAGGTATCAAGAGGAGGTCAGTCCTGATGACGAGTTAGGATCGTACGGGTGCAGAGACGGCACAGAGAGACTTACTTCCGTAATACCTTGCGCTCCTCCTCGTCGGACCAGTCCTTTACAATCTCGTTGTGTTCGGGGTCTGACAGATGGCTGCCATCGCTGCTGGTCTTGGCTTGGACGGTGGTCTCAGCCTTGTCGGCCATCTTCTCACTGGAATGAGGAGAAGCCATGGTGCTGCTGAATGTGTTTGGCGAAGAAGGAAAAAAGGAAAAAAAGTTGCGATGCTCCCCTATGGACAGTAACGACAGTACTTTGGCGGTCTTATCCGAAATAATTCTGGGAGCGGGTGGATTTTATAACAGTGGTCGACATTGGCAAGCACACGGTCAGCCTTGCTCAGGAGGTGGTGAAAGGTAACAACCACAACGGTGGGCGGGGACATGTTAGCGAGGATAACGTGTATGATGCTATTATGGCATCATCAGGTCGAAAAAGTCGACAGAGCCAGGAGGTTGGCTGGCGTAGATGGTATATAGAAGAATGTAGCTAGGTAGCGTACTCGCTTTTGGCATGGACAGGCAGGAAGAGCCATAGCTAGGCGAGAGGCGAGTAAGACAGACGGCAGGATGGATGCCGTACTGTGGTTGCAAATTGTAATGCATCTATCAGGTTGGTAACATGTTGGTTGTTCTGCTGCCAGACGCCATGAACCACGGTGATGTGACTCGAGTCAGGATAATGATAGTTGCCGCTGCATACTAACCTCGATTAGAAATATAAGCGTGTTGGTCTCAGGTCTGTAAAATCATTTCAAACTAGTTTAGCCAAGTCCCCACTTAAATATAAGTAGCGTGAAAGGGGGTGGCTAAACTAGTCTAGTCGCCCCCCCTGCGTGAGAGAGGCAGGGCAAGTACGGTTCATGAGATGGAGTAACTACACCATACGCACCTGCCTCGTCATCTCCTGCTCTGCCTGGGAACGACAGAATGGACCATATCGCGCTCTGATTGCGCCATTCAAGCTAGCAATAATCCCATGGCTACGACCCCAAGACGCCAATACCAGGGAGTCAGACATGACCGACGCCGGACCGATGACACTCCATCTTCTACTCATATAAGAGTGTCATTGTGACAACCCAGAGCATGAAACGTCCCTGGTTACCAGTCCAGCACCCAGCACCCAAAACCCAGCACCATGTCTCCCGCAGCAGTAGACATTGCTAAGGCTCTCCCCATCATTCCCAAGGAGCAGACTGAAGATGCTCCCCCAACCGTTCCAGATGTCCCAAAGCCTGTGACTGGCCACAAGGAGCCCCTGAAGCTCAGCGGCGCCCTCGACCAGTTCCAACAGTTTGATGTAACTCCTGTCATAGGCCGTGAATTTGTCGACGTCGATCTGGCCGAGTGGTTGAATGCACCCAACTCTGACGAACTACTCCGCGACCTGGCCATTACAAGTAAGAACTCACCCACCCACTTGGCCTGAATCCGGCATCTAACCAGTTCTTTAGTCTCCCAGCGTGGCGTCGTCTTCTTCCGCAAGCAGGACAACCTGACGGACGAAATCCAAAAGCGCATCACCCAGCGCCTAGGCGAACTCACCGGAAAGCCTGCCACATCCACCCTCCACATCCACCCACTCGCCAACTTTGTCAACCCAGAAGACCAACTCATGGCCACCGTCTCCTCGCGCCAGATGGAGAAGATGTTCAACAAGTACATGGACTTGGCCCAGACGCAGACGCACCAGTGGCACTCAGACATAGCCTGGGAAGCCCATCCCGCCGAGTATTCCTTCTTGCGCATGAAGGAGCTACCCGTGACCGGCGGCGACACGCTCTGGGCCTCGGGCTACGAAGTTTATGACCGCGTCTCGCCGCCCTTGCGCGCCTTTTTTGATACGCTGACGGTGCGCATCTCGCAGCCCCAATTCAAGGAAACGGCCGAGCGCCTCGGCTTCGACCTTGTTAATAGCCCGCGCGGCGCGCCCGAGAATATTGGTGACGAGCACTCGTCGATCCACCCATTCGTGCGCACCAACCCGGTTACGGGCTGGCGCAGTATCTTTCCCTTATCATCGCTGAACAAGGAGATACAGGGGCTGTGTGCCGCCGAGTCGCAGCGCTTCCTTGACTGGATGGTGCAGCTAGTTGTCGAGAACCATGACTTGCAGGTGCGGCTGCGGTGGCAGAATGCGAATGATTGTGCGATTTGGGATAACCGATCCGCGTACCATGCGGCCACGCCTGATTATATCGGTCTGGGACTGGGGGCGCGCTTGGGGTCGCGGACGACGGGGGTGGCGGAGAGGCCGTACTTTGATCCGCAGAGCACCAGTCGTCGGGAAGCGCTGGGTGTGGATGATGTTCAACGGGCTGCGTGATTAGGTAGACAGACTGTAGATGGCAAATCAAGAATTTCTGATTGGATTTGAGCCTCAGCCTTGCGTGGATTTAATTACCGCTAGCGTTAGTCTCAGCCGCATGTTGCGGGAAGTCTAGCCTATACTGTATTAGTGTGTACACTAGTATTAGCCGGTGCAAAGTTTGTGGATGCCAAACCAGACTACAGTACTATGGTATAGTGATAAGGCGCTTGTCGCTTCTCGTTCTTCGTTCTTCGTTCTTCGTTCTTCGTTCTTCGTTCTTCGTTCTTCGTTCTTCGCTCTTCGCCCTTCGCTCTTGCTCTTTGTTCTTCGCTCTCCACTCTCCACTCTCTATCTTTAAAGCCATGTCGGCCCGTTTTTAGCTACTCATAAGTTAAAAATAATTAAATTCCTCATTATGTTATGGTCCCAGGCCTGCGGCCTGTTCCCTTGGTTGTGGCTGAAGAGGTGGCTGATGGATTATATCAGAGAAGCAAACAAACATGGTAACACAGCATTAGGGCATTGGAGAGGAGAGTCGCTATCTCGCGCACAAAGGTGCCGGGAGATTTCTTCTCTCTCTCTCTCTCTCTCTCTTCAGTTTAGATTAATGGAACTTGGTAATCGCAGACCTTGCGCATCCAGACCGTGTCAGTATATAATAATAAGAATCAATTTAACGTACTATCTGGATCCCTTTCGGGTCTATGAGCACGGCATTCTATCTGGTCTGCCGCGGGCAAAAGTTTCCCCGTAGGCCGTAGCCCTGAGGCTGGGGGTACACAAAATCCCGCCTCCTCCCGCATCGATCAGCCACCTTGCTGCGTGGCGCACCTTGTCCCTGTCATGCAATATCCTCTTAAAGTCCGTTGTTCCAGCTCATTGGAGGAGCGCGATCCTCTGGTCGGTCCGCTGCGGGCAAAATGCAAGGAGATGGTAGAGAGACTGTCGGGGGGCCCCGCACTCACACGCTGGGTGGATTCCAGGGACACCAATTTTCGCGAGCCATCCTTTAACTCCAACTACCTCAGTCCGTAGTGCCATGAGCGCCGAGGCCTCGTGTTTCTGAAGGCCGTCGTACCGGTTAAGGCACTGGGTTTCCCACGGGTCCTTCCATGTCCTTGCTCTCCTTCCTAGTCTGGCCGCTTCGGCTTGCCATCTCTCCCTCCATTTCGCTCGATACTCGTCCTGGATCATCCGGTGCGGGCCTTTTCGCTGTTATGTCTGATATCCCCTAACTTGTTCGGGCCGGGGGAACAGAAGTCTGTCATACTGGGTCCGAAGCGTACACATCGCGGGTTCAGGTTTAGACCGGATACGGCGGGGTCGGCCTCGAGTTCGTCTCGGGGGAGCAGAAGCAGCATCCCAGACTTGCATCAGGGCTCCCTCAATCTGGGTAGTGACCTTGTGGGAGTTCGTCGATGGTGCTCTTTGGGCGGCCCGTTCTTGGACGTAGAGTTCGATTGGGGGAACGTCCGCCTCTCTCTCAAGCGCGGCGATTGGTGTCCGTTTGTAAGCCCCTAGGATCTTTCGTAGACACTTGTTCCGAACCTTGGCTAGGTCCTTCATTTTGCCTTCAGAGATTGGCTAACCCTGCTGACAGACTCCCCAAATAGGGGCGCCGTATGTCATAATGGGCCGTGCAACCGCTGTGTAGAGCAGCCTCGATTTCCGGACGGATGGTCCATATACCGATGAAGTTACCCTCGCCAGGGAGTCGAAGGCCTTAAGTCCCCTCTGTGTTGCCCGGAGGATATAGTCCTTCTATGAGAGGGAAGGGTCGAGCCAGACTCCCAGTACCTGGAGGGATGTAACTAATTCAGCTTGATGTCCCTATATTTGGATCGTGGACCGGAGATCAGCCGAAATATTGCGTTTCTTAGTGAAGTGGATAATCTGGTACTTATCCGGGGCAAATTTAGCCCCGAACCGTGACGCCCATTCCAGGCAAGTATCGTGGGCCGCAGTTAGTCGTTGGCAGTTAGCTGCTGCCGTATCTCCCCAGGTAACCAGTGTAGTGTCATCAACGAACCCGAACCCGAGCACGTTACCCTGAACATCTTTAAACTGTTGTAGTAGGTCAGATATAAATAGGATAAACAGCGCGGGTGATAGGGTAGATCCTTGCGGGATCCCAGTCTCCGTGTCGAACCAGCGGCTCTTAAAGTCCGAGAAGAGGATCTTTGTTCGCCGTCCGGTTAAGAAAGATGCGATCATCTGGACAATCCATTCGGGGTATCCCATCCGACGAAGGACCCAGAACAGCCGGGGGTGAGAGACGTTATCAAAAGCTCCAGCAAGATCAAGCCCAAGTACGGATACTACTGACTTCTTTGCGTGCCACGCCGTCTGTATAGTCCCGGTAAGGAGTTCTATGGCGGAGAGAGTGGATCTCTCCTTCCGAGCTCCCATTTGGTTCCAGGGAATCAGGTCTCGTGTTTCCGCTTCGGTGATGATTCGATCTGCAAGGATTTTCTCGATTAACTTTGCGACCGTGTTTTCAAGAGCAATAGGGCGGTAGCTGCTTGGGAGTGAGTAGTCCTTTTTCTTCTCCTTTCTTAGTACCACCGTGGTAGATTCCTTTAGAACTGCTGGTAGCTCCCCACTTCGGAAGAGCGCGGTGACCGTCCGGGCTAGGTCTACGGCTAGGCAGGACATTATATTGTATTTGTATACAATCGCAGGTTTCACCAGTCTGCCTATCCAGACTCCTGCAACAGTTTTCTGAGCTGTACCATCTGTACTTTACTCTTCTACAGTCGCCCCCCTGTGTAACGCCTGTTTGCTCCCTAAGCATACAACACCAGCGTTCCAGCCTAATTACGACTGGTCCTGTCTCTCTGTATACCGACACGCGCATCCGTTCTCTCGAGCCACGTGGTAGTCTCTCCGGCCGGGGTTTAATCCCGTCTGCTTTCAGATTCACCAAGGGTCAGAGCCAGCAGTGGCTACCACGTACTACGCCCCGCGACTACTGTAAACAGTAGCCGTTTCGCGTTGCCCATAGAGGTCTCCCTCTGATGGGCCGACTGTGTCTTGCAGGATAAGGCAGTACGCATTCGTTCCGCTCCGGGCAACGCAAGCCGCCTTATCCTACTAACTGCGATGGAGTGGACTTCCACCATGAACAAGTCACCAGATTTGGGTCACGGGACTTACCACTTCATCACTTGTAGACTTTACAACCTCCTGTTGACGTAGACGTAGATTCTTCCCTCTTCATAGATGAATCTAACTTATTACGTTACTACCTTGATTTTACATCATCCAGTATCATTCCGTGACACTAACCAAGCTCGTGTCCTCCATCATCTTAAGTTGGCCCGTGATTCTCCCATTGTATAGATCCAAGCGACGGGTCTGTGTCCCCATCAAGCCTCCATCAGGAGCATACCTGTGTTTCCCCTCTATCGACTGGCCTGTGACTCCAGTTCCGTAAGCTGTCGTGCTTGTTACGCCCGGTAAGCTCGTGTCGTTGTGGTATTAACAGGTTCCGATAGAGGGGCCTTAACAAGCGCTCCCGTTGCGAAGAGGCCCTCCGGCGTTAACAGAGTTCGCCTAGATTTATACAAGTTAGCCTTAACGAGTTCTTTAGAATTAGGATTGTTCCAAAGCCTCGCTACACGCAGCTCGTTGCTCACGCGTAACCCCAGAGTAGGCGAGCCTGAGGGTGTCCTGTTAGAGGCCTAGGACGCGTCCTCATCCACCTAATGATAAGTCAGGCTTCCGGATCCAGCTGCGAGCTAGATAGACCCCTATCGGATGGTTTTCGTATCCCTTTGTATCCCTCAAGAGGCCTCCCTTGATGAAAGGACACCGTGTCTAAGCGGAGGCAGTAGACACAGTCGTGCTGGTGTTGGTGGTATGGCGATACCACGCTCAACACCTGCGACCTGCACGCGCGACGCGTGCGTCTCTCTCATCGCCACTGTACTTACCCATCAATAGAGAACTCTTCTCCATCAATGTTTCCACCCGCGGCGACGTGGACGCGTACAGTTGGTATCACCTTATATACGCGCTTTTTTGCTTATAATATCACATCATAATTATTCTTAAGTAGTTAATGCATTCCCTAGGCCTTACCGAATTAAGACTAATCCATCCTCTCTCTTGATAACTCCAATGGTGTCATATACCTGGTTATAATCGTCTTCACTTCTATTAGACTTTGATAGTAATTATAAGCACGCTAATATGCATCATAGAGGTAGCCCAAGTCTATATATTATCCCCCGCCTTTGCTTTCGTTCTTTGTTCTTTGTTCTTCGTTCTTCGTTCTTCGTTCTTCGTTCTTCGTTCTTCGTTCTTCGTTCGTTGCTCTTCGCTCGTTTGCCTAGTCCACTATACCCCATCAGAACTATGCGAAAACCACATGCTAAAACTAGAACGGGATGTCTTCAATGTAGGCACCGCCGCGTCAAGGTACTGCATGTTCTCTCCGTCATCCCTTATTCCCGTCTTTCGTCACACACTCTCCTGATATCGCCATCGTCCATCAACCGCTCATCATGCTCGCTAGCTAACCTGCCCTCAACTGTAGTGCGATGAGGGGAAGCCGGCCTGCTCCTATTGTGCCAGATACTCGAGGGCGTGCAACTATACCGCCGCCGCCGCTACACCCTCCACGTCTTTACCACTTTCCCTATCACCGTCGACATCATCAGATAGCCATGGCACCACATTAGACAGCAGTGTGTCCGCAATCACAACCTTCCTATCACATTCCTTGGCCAACGAACCACCGGATACGAGCTATGTCTACTCTTCAGACCTGGACATGAAGGCCTTGGAGTTGCTCTACCACTACACCGCCCAGACATACCTCACTCTGACCAGAAACGAGTCCCAAGTCGAGCTGTGGCGAGTCACCGCCCCCAATCTCGCCTTCAAAAGCCGTTTCCTCATGCGCAGCCTCCTGGCCATATCCGCTCTACACCTGTGCCACTTGCAGCCGATCCGCCACGAGGAATTGACCCACGCCGCGGCCTTCCACATGAACCTGGCCCTCGGCTACTTCCGCTCTGATGTCACCGATATGACCAAACAAAACTTCGAGACCGTTTGCGCCTTCTCCTGCTTCGTCAGCATCTACGGCATGGCCTCGTGGCAATCCGCCGACAGGCGCCTCCGCTCCTCACCCACCAGCACCAACAAACCGCTGCACGATTTCCTCGAGCGCCTCCACCTCATCCGTAGCACCTTCTTCCTCCTCTCGTCAAAAGCCGACTGGGCCAACACGGGCGCCATGGCCCCGCTCGCACACACCAACCTCTCCGTCAACTTCGCCACGAACCCGGACGACCACCGCATAGCCGCGCTACTCCAGCTCGTCACCCCGCCCGACTCGGCCTCACCCGCCCGTAAGGAGCAGTATCGCGTCTACCGCCACGCGCTCGACCGTCTGCGCATCACCTGCGCACTGTGTACGTCGACCGAGAACTCATTTAACAACGCGGCTCCCGTTAACATCTGGATATCGAGTATATCCGAAGAGTTTGTCCAGCTGCTGTACGAGGGACAGCCAGAGGCGCTGGTGTTACTGGCGCACTTGTGTGTGGTGCTGAAGCAGGTGGGGCGGTTCTGGTTTATGCATGCGTGTCCGGAACGGCTGGTGACGACGATTGCCGATATGTTGAGTCATGAGTGGAGAACGTGGATTGAGTGGCCGTTGAGGGAGATTGTGGGGAGGTGTCTGTGTCCGCCAGAGCTGGAGGGGAGGACGCTGCCGATTCCTATCAGATGCTAAGATGCTAGTGCCAGAGTTGGATGCATGGCCATGGGCCTGATTTCGATTTTATTTAAGGCAACCACTGCGATAACATGGGTCTCCGACCCAATGCCTCTACCTGAGTTATAATCCAGCATGTTCGTAAATAGACATGGTAAGTCTGCGTGACCATTCCCTTGCCCGTTCACCATGATACTGATGAGAAGCGTTCTAGGGGACCTATTCTGATTGAGGAACTGGCTGGGGTGGAAACAGGAGCTGAAAAACTGCCTAAACCTGCTGCTCTCGGGAGTCGGTAGTCACTGAACGGAAAGCCATATCCATGGCTACGTCTGTACGGGTAGACTACGTGTCTTTGCAGTCTCAGGAAGCCAATTACCAGCCTGGTTCTCTATTCAAGGGCCACCACAACCTTCCTTTGGATAGACTATGTGGCGGAACGTTCAAGCAAGCATTCATGCAGAACATTAGGTATTTAGGGGTGCTTCAGGCCTACCTACTTCTTAAGAGCTCAACAACCATTTGCAGACCTCAAGGGGCCAGAGGTACCTTGCGATACCGAACCACCTCAGCTCCATCCTCCAGGATAGTCCTCTCTCTAACAAGCTTGTATCCACCCAATCTCAGAACTAATTTGAGCTATACTGCCCAGTAGACGATACCCAGCAGCAAGTGTCATGGGCCCAAAACACGAAGGATTTGGTAAGCTGGTAACGCTGTTGAATTGCTAAAGAGGAAAGGAAAAGATCTCTCTCACGATCTACTATTTACATCTGTGGCCAAACGGTCTACCTATCCTTCCTGCCTTAGGCCACAAGGCCATAATACATAGACTGGGCGAAGCCTAAGACTATTATAAAAGGTCTCTCCTCCCTTTTAGGGGGGCCGTCTCTCTCCTACCCTTAACGCTTCGGAAGCAATGTTTCGGCCCGTCTAAGCTTCGTAGTTATCTGTGATGGGGTGGACTTCCACCATACACAAGTCACCAGATTTGGGTCACGGGACTTACCACTTCATCACTTGTAGACTTTACAACCTCCTGTTGACGTAGACGTAGATTCTTCCCTCTTCATAGATGAATCTAACTTGTTACGTTACTACCTTGATTTTGCATCATCCAGTATCAATCCGTGACATTATCTAATGCGATAGTATCTTAAACTATCGTGATATCCTCCCACGTCGGGTCGGCGTAGCCGGTCTATTAGTATAGGTATTAGTGTTATGGTCCCAGGCCTGCGGCCTGTTCCCTTGGTTGTGGCTGAAGAGGTGGCTGGTGGATTATATCAGAGAAGCAAACAAACATGGTAACACAGCATTAGGGCATTGGAGAGGAGAGTCGCTATCTCGCGCACAAAAGGTGCCGGGAGATTTCTCTCTCTCTCTCTCTTCAGTTTAGATTAATGGAACTTGGTAATCGCAGACCTTGCGCATCCAGACCGTGTCACCCTCAAGCCCTAGCGTCACCAGATAATTAATTGATAGGCATACCGGACAACAAAAAGATGGCATGTGCACGGAGTATCCGTGCCCCATGACCGCCCCACAACCGGATAAGTCTCAAACATGTCCACATCCCCAGGACGTCAACCCTTTCTTCGCCTCACCATCTAACCCGCTCCAACCTTCCGAGTCCGCAGCAAAGTTCTATCATGGTACACACAGCCGCTCATTCGACTGGCTTGGCCATATATTCGATGAGTTTGGACTCGGCCTTACAAGTTACCTTGTCGCAAAGGGAAATGGGGAGAAATTGCCTAACGGTTCTCCAAGTCCCTGGCCGATGTCGCTAACTCAACTGATTTGGCCGACCTGACCGACCGAGACAAGATCATCCCCATAAGAATTGGCGGTTGTGCCCATCGTCAACCCCTCCCTGGGCTGCTATTTCTACTCGATGCCATCCATCATCGCCTCTTTACACCACAGCCCTGCAGTGGTATTGTTCTTCATCATACTCCCTGTAAGCCCCTATCACATGGGAAGGAAGTATTCGCCCAGATATGTAGATCCTGCGCCACATCAACACGCCAAGCAAACAAAACATCCGTGCTAAGTCTGCAAGGGTTCATATTGCCCAACCACGGATTGATGTTATGGAACGTGGTTTCGACTTGTTCGTGCCCTGAGCATTCAAATTTCAATGTGCACTGCCACACGAACATGCTACTCGTAACTAGTTAGGATAGACATTGAATTATGCAAGCGTACGGAGTACACAATTGACGAAACAGTTATGAAGGATCTGCCAAGGACTACCTAGTGAGTACCTATGGAACATCGCTCAGGGATCTGTGCTTTGACTTCGGAACCATTCTCCATTGACCGTTAAGTACAGAGCTCCCCCAGGAAGTTATTGAGGATGATAGACTTCGACAACATCAAAGGACCGTGTTCCGGAAAACCTTCCAGATCTCGCGATGGAGGGTGAATCATCAACCCACTTGGGTGCACTAACAACAGAGTTCACTCCAGCGCCGAACTGTGCGACCCAGAGCGTCGGTAGGAACAACGTCCTAGAATGGGGCCGTATCTGTACGATGACCTCCGGCTCTCAATCGCTGGAAATTTCAACGTCGTGTTACCCTCCTAGATACGGTTCCTTTTTCCAGTCTCCCGGGCTATGGGTTTTACTCTCCTGGACTGAGCTGTCCGTCCGGACAGTGACGGACACACATCCGCCTGCACAGTCACGCGACAGGAAGGCGATCAGGCACCGACCCCTAGCGCATCGGAAGATACTATATCGAGGGATATTTGGAGCCGGTTGTCAGTTGGAGAGACGGAGATTGGCTGCTGTCTAAGGTAAGCAAACTGTCGTTTAGTTTCCATTATATTCAAGTCTTTAGGGATGGGTATAGTTTCTAGCGAACCAAGACAGCACGCAAACCTACGGAGAGCTACCTTCGCCGGCTCCTCGAAGGCCATGCAATGATTGACAATCATCTAGTGGCTACAGCTGCCTCACCGACGACTCATACCGATGTACCTCGTTTATAGCTGGTGGTGAAGTCCTGTCTGGAACTTCGTATGTAGAGAGTTGCTCCGCTGTCCAGACTACCATTACCGTCCCGGCCACCTCGACTGGCCTCGCCGTTGAATACCGCGTCAATTTGGTTTTACCGGCCAGCGCAACACCCATCTCCAAACCTACCGGTATACCTAGCTCCGAGACATCAACAAGTCCAAGCGAGTCATCATCCCCACGCTCTTCTGGGGGACTCGCTACAGGCGCTAAAATCGCGATTGGAGTTGTTATTCCGGTCGTCGTCATTGGCGTTGCGGTTATCTTGTTTATTCTCTGGCGATACCGGAAACGGACCCAGGCTGGAAAATCTGATGCCAACCCTCAACCCGGCACCCAATGGGAGAAAGCAGAATTAGAGGGGAGTTCTAGGAATATACCCGATGGCAGTGGAGCAGGGCCTGTACTCAATACTAACCACCCCGAGTTGGACGGAGGCGCAACTGGGCCCCCATCCGCAGCGGCACCCATTGCAGAACTCGACGCTTCGCCTGAACTTGGAAGGGTTGCTGAGCTACCGACGGCAGTGGTACATATTAGTAGAGGTTAATTAAGGGTTAAAGGGGTTTCTGTGGGTTACGACGAAGGAAGCCTCAAGTCCAAAGTTGACCGCAAGGGGCCGTATCCCCATTTTCCAGGAAATGCATTCTACCATTTGGACAACTCTTGCGTGAGAAGGGGCTCGATTGGCGCGGTCTTCTTCGATAATCTATTCTGCAAAGTATATATCTCCTAAACAGGGGATAATTTCGGTGTATTCTGGGCGCTCTCTTTGCGAGTTGGACGGCCTGCGAGTCTACTCTTCAAAGTAGGCCTTGGGATTTGATATTGCTCCGAAACCTTGCGCAAGGTGGGGATTTTCCGGGTCCGAAAATCATCTAGAGCACTTTGTAGAGCCTCTTCTGTATATTCAGGCATTTTGACATGAACACTATATACTCCTTGCATTGATTATTTTATTGATTCAAAACTACCTATAGATCTATGCTATGGATCAAAGGCGGATCATATATACATATATAATCTCTAGGATTGGAAATGTATTTCTATGCACTAGTAAATGAGTTAAAATATACGGTCAGATGGGGGAACATCAGGATAGCTCTCCAGGATAGGCGATGTTATTTGAGATGAGCTGTACTGGTATACGAAGGAACAGAAAGAGACCCAGGATTTCTCATAAATGAATGACTGCGTTTTGGCCTCGATTGATGTTTGACATGGTGTAGTCCTGGTCCCCTGGCTTTCAAACTGTGGTAAACGGAATAAACCCGCCATAGCAACGACATGGGGGGACTCATAGCAACCATTCGACACAGAAAACGGCCGGGGATCGCATGCAAGGGCTCCCTTCAGCTTACAATAGCTCGTTCCGACAGCTAGTGGTCATTTCCGTCGTTGGAGATTAAATTCTGCGAGTCGCTTCCAATGCCATCGCCTTCATTGACAAGGACAGCGACGCTACCCTCTCAATACCGTATCCGATCTTACAATCTGCGCCAAAAATTGCCAATTTCGAGGATGGTAGCGAGGTTCCACGCCTCCTTGCATCTCTCATATCGAGCACTAAATTTTGTCCCGATTGAAAACGAATCAAACTGCGGGAGTTTTCCTTTAACTTCTAGACAGCACGCACACGGAAATCCAATCTACTCACCATCCAAAAAATCCGACGCGATCAGCAAGTCCATGGCGATGTCCGCGGGGATCTCCATGTCCGGCACGTCCTTCGAGTCGGCGAACTTCTCGTTGTAATACAGGTATTCGCAGACCTTCTCCAGCACGATGCCGCTGTTGACGCGCAAATTCGTGAGCCCGACATGTTCAACGCGTTGGGTTGACCTCGAACATTGGATGGGGTGCGCGGAGACTTACGGGATGGTTTCTAGCGTGCAGCGGTTTGTTCGCGCTTCGGCGAAGTTGCCTGGGACGGTTGCGTTAGTTGTTGGGAGAAGCTGGACGGAATGGGGTGTGGTGGTGCGACCAACTTTGGGGGTCGAGCATGCGTCGGATGGCGCCCGAGATGATGGCGGCGGAGCGGCGAATCTTGAACTCGAAGCCGTCGTAGGACACGAGGGTGACGTATTCTGTAGGTTCGGACATGCTTGCTGCTGCGGATTTGGAGCAGGAAATTGGATTGCGATTTGCGGAGCGTTGGATTGAAAATGGCAATAAAGGAGAAAATTATGGTTTTGGGTGGTATTAGATGGAACGGGAAGCGTGAGTTGATGATGGTGGAATGTTTAAGAAGCTTCGGGAGGCAGACGCGAAGCGCGACGAGTGACACTTTGGATGGTACCTGACGCGAACTCACGTGTTTGGCTGCATCCTTACCTACTACATATATGTATAGACTAGGAACTTCGTTGCTTGATGCTGAGCTGATTGCGAAAATTCTGGTGAAATTCAAGAGGATTTTGGCTTTTCTGCTCCTAAGATGTTCTTCCATACAAGGAATCGTGGCTAATCTCCCGCCAGATTCACGACGCAGAGAACCGCCGCGTTGCTGGACAGCAACGTCACGTCAATCGGCATCATGACAACCCTAAACTCTCCCTGGAACACGCGACGCCACACTCGTACATCGTCAGGCGCCTGGAAGACGCGGCGCTGTGACGAGAGACGGTCGGGGGAGGGTGTGGGGTGGGATAGGGAAGAAGGGGATGGGGGACGAGGGGGAAGGAGGGGAGAGTGGTGGTGTCGCCGTCGATTTTTTTGGCGTCGTCGCTGTTGGCGGTGCAAGGGGGGAGCGGAGCGTCAGTTTTATGCTGCTTCGAAAGCGGGTATTATAGGGTGATGGGAGGGATGGTCGTCACTGATGCATACGATAGACGCCACCGAACGAGAAGAATATTCCTACTTTACGTAGCATTGACTCGTTCCTAGCTGCGAGTACGGGCCCATGAGGCACCCGAGTGAACTGTATAATCCCAGGATATATCGACACCCAGATGACCGTTGGTTGGTCCCACTATTCCGCCACTTCTATCGTACATGGGGTATCATTTCTCCTCGCCCACGAGAGGCCCGTCACCAATAACCGGCACTCCCCACTTCCTAGATCTCTTCAACGACAAGGCACGGCACGCCATGGAATCCAAAATCTCCCTCCGACGATTCGGGCAGCCAGACAAGGTGTCCGACGTCGCGGCCTTCCTGGCCCTGAACTCGTACACGAATAATTGCATCCTCAACCTAGACGGGGGGTTGAGTGTGGTGGTAAGGCGGCGGACCGGAACAGATGTGAGGGGCCTGTCTCGATGTGTGATGGTCGCATGCTGCTGTAAGGATTCCAATTGTATTCCCTGGCGAGGGATTTATCAATCATCAATCACAAGCGCCCCGCTGGTATCGTCCTCGACGACAATGACCAGAGGATTAACACCATTGGTATCTGATGCTTTCTCCTTCTTCGATGTGGGAAGATCGTCGTCGCCAGGTCCCCTCTTTCGCTTGGTGCCGGTCGCTTGACCGTCCAACGTGCCATTCAGAAGGCTCTCAGACACTTGTTGATCGACCGCAGCAGCCGACTTTGGTTTGCGAGCAAGTTCGAATTTGTCGGGAAGGAGGACGGGTTTGGAGGCATCCGATAGCGATCTATACATAGGTTAGAGACGAGCGGTTCAGATAGCCGAAATACTCACTTTTCCGTAACGTGCAGCACCAGATCCACACGCGGATCGTCATCCTCGTCATACACGGTGATTTGGCTGTTGCTCGTAATGCCCAGCTCGCTGAACTTCTTGCCCAGGTTCTCCTCAAAGTCGGGATCATAAAGGGTCCCCTCTACGCTGCTCACGCTCAGCTCCTCGCCGTAACCGAGTTCCAGTCGTAGGACGTCTTCGATCAAGTGCTGCAATGTCGCTCGTCCCGGATCGATGATGACCTGCGTTTGCGCCGAGCCGCACGTCCGACAGTTCGGATTCGGGGGCCGGAGTGGCTCCGTGTTGGTCGCGCGCTCGGCATTGTGGCTCAGGAAGATGACCCGGGCTTTCGTGTACTCGGATTTGAGAACCTTGAACGCCTGCAGCACGCAGAGGCCCGCGATCATCGCGTTAGTGGTGGCGATAGCCGGGATGATGTTGCCGGCCATCTGCTTGATGTCGAACTTGGACTTTGTTTCGATGCCGAAGATCTCCGATCGGATGTTCGCGCTCGCCGAGACGAAATCCAGGGTGTCCTCGTCGTCTTTATCGAAATCGATAATCGGAGCGGTTCCCTCGGACTTCAAGGCCATGGATCGTTTGCTGAGCCGGTCCAGGCTGTCCAGGAAGACGACGAAATTCTCCGCCAGCGACCACGTTTTTTGGGCGTCCTTGCAGGTCGAGGGGCCCAAACCTTTTGCGTCTTTCGAAGTGACCTCGAATTTCAGACTGCGTGGCCGTTTCCGCGTCTTCCATAGGTCGTCCATTGACAGTAATCGTTCGATATCTTCGCCGAAGACTTTGTCGAAGACCAACCGGCCGAATTCCGGCGTTCCCATCGATTTCCGGATCCCTTTCAGCGCCTGCGCCTCCTTCTGTAGCGTCGCGATTTCGTTGGCGTTCTCCGCATCCTCGGAGTGATCCAACTCTGGCGCGTCCTCCTCGCTCTTCCCGAAGACTTCGGTGAGCAGATAGCTTTTGGCCCACACGATGCAATGAATTGGCTGGGACGGCGTGCTTCGTATCGTGCAGACGGCGTATCCCTTGGGCGCTTCACGCTCTTGACAATCGTAGCATTCGCTGACGCCTTTTTTGATCACGCGGACGTTCCCGTTGAATCCGGCGGTGCCGCCGTCGACCAGGGGGATGTCGGCCGCCAGGCACATTTTGTTCACGTGCCGTCGCGCGTCCACGTTGTCTAGCGCGTTGAAGACGAGGGTGAAGCGTTTGAACCATTCCACGTTGAACGTCGAATCTTTGATGTTCCCATGGTGGGCGACGAGTTTGATTTTTGGGTTGAATTTCGCGGCGGCTTCTTTCGCAACCTGAGCATTCGGACGGTTAGATATACGCTTGAGCGGCAAGACACGCGGATCACTCACCAGCGCTTTCGGCTTCTTGATGTGTTCGTGCCGAAACAGGAACTGCCGGTTCAAGTTCGACAGGTCGATCGTATCCAGATCGACGATTTCGATTTCGCCAAACCCCGTGAGGGTGAGGTTCTTGAGCAGCTCGCATCCGATGCCACCGGCTCCGACCATCAGCACTCGAGTCTGGAAAATAATCAGTAGGAAGACGTGGGATAGGAGCCATCCTCATCTCACCTGTTCAACCAGGTCGTGTAGGCCGTTTCCGAGCGCTTGTCGCGCGTGCTTGTCGCGTGACATGGTGGATTGAGACTCACGGTGACTGGATGAGTGGGTACGGCATAGATAAATCGGTCGATGGAGACAGTGTGAGGGTGAATGGTAAGTCTATGGAGGATGATTGCGATACCACTGAAGGTTGAGGGATGAAGGTGAGTTCCCTATAAAGCGTAGGTGGATCTAATCCGATCTGACAAACAGGGGTGATAAGTCATAAGAGAGAGGTTTAGTCTTTAGAGAAGGCGAGACAGGTGAAATGCAAATGCCGAAGTGTTCATAGATCAGATGTGATGCGTTGAATATTGTAATACCACCAAGCACACGCGAGGTGTTCTACGTATTACCTGTCCATTCAGTTCTGCCTGTGAAGTCCTTCACGTCTCCTGCAGCGTCGCAGGGATGCGGAGCCGCAGCTCCCCCCTGTCACCAATCCACGATAGCGAGATTGGAGGAAACAATAAGTAAGAGAACGGAGTACAAAAAGAAGTAAAGAAGTGTTGTTTGATATTCCATCCCGTTCAAATCCTGACAACTGAATTTCTCAAAAATATACCTTAGGCTTGGAGCTAAGTAACGGCCTGCCATTCCCCAATTCAAGCCGCCAGCTGATATCCATTATCTCAAGGAATATCAGAATACATATCGGATGCTGAGACTGGCGTATTAAGACTGAGGCTTGCAATCCATAATCATTCTATTCCCCCCATCCTCCAAATCCCTTAAAACCCCACCATGTCCGACGACGCCGACCCCGAGCTCCTCGCTCTGCTCCGCCAGGCCCTCGGCATGAACGGCCCTCCCCCCCGGGACCTCACCAACACCCGCGTCCTCGCCTCCGCCGAATTCATTTACGATAACAGCACCGACGTTGCCCTTGACATGCGCAGCACGCAGCGTGCCGCCGCGGTCCTCTGGACGCAGATGCAGTCGCGGGACTACACCTCGAAGTCCTGGGCGGCGCACGAGTTGCATCCAACGGCGAAGGATGCATCGACGCTGGACTTTGTGTTTACGATGGATTTGCTGAACTTCTGCTTTTGGTCGGAGAAGGGGGAGGGAGAGGGGGAGGGGGAGGGATTTGCGGTGGAATGGAAGGGGAAGCGGTGGACGGGGTATTGGAGCTTAGTGGCGGCGTTGTGGCGGGCGCTGGAGGAGGGTGAGGAGGACGCTGTTGGGTTATGACGGGTGCTGACCGATGTAGGGATCCCCATCACGTCGCATGCTTTCTGGCATGTCGAGGAGGATTGTCCGGACGAGAAGATCGCTTACGTTTTTCGGTCCGCGACGAAGGAGGAAATGCCCCTTTTGAAGGAGCGGATCAAGTGCATGCGCGAGGCAGCTCAGGTTCTCTGCGAGGTGAGTATCCTCTCTAGCATGCAGGAATAATATTGACGGCGAGCGAAGGAGTTCGAAGGAGACCTCGTGAATTTGATCAACCGAGCCGATAAGTCTGCGGCTGCGCTGGTAAATATCCTCGCCGACCATTTCCCCTGTTTCCGTGACGAAGCGCGATTCGAAGGCCGCAACGTCCGGTTCCTCAAACGCGCGCAAATCTTCGTGGCCGACCTGTGGGCCGCGTTCGAGGGGGAAGGCTGGGGCGAGTTTCACGACATAGACAGGATCACCATGTTCGCCGGTACGTCACATGTTCATTCCGTTGACGCCCTATCCCTTATCACCACAGCTCATCTGTCGAAGACTATAGGATCCCGCAGATGCTGTACAATCTGGGCTGCCTCAGCTACAGCCCGCCCCTGGAGAGCATCGTGCGACGGCGGATCGAGATCGAGCCGGGCAGCAGCCGGGAGGTGCAACTCAGGGGTACGTTTTCCTCGGGCCGCGCGACTCTGTGCTCATATTTAAATGCCTCCAGGCTGCTCGATTTGGTGCGTGGAGCAGATCCGGCGGGAGATCGTGCGCCACCATCCCGAGGCGACCGTCAATGCCGTCCTCATCGACTTCTTGCTGTACGATATCGCGAAGGAGCTGGAGGCGTCCGACAGTCTAGACATTCCGCATCATCGCACCCGAAGTATCTGGTATTGAGACGCCTGCTCGCACCGGTTCCGTCCCTGGTGCGGCGATCGGGTCCTAATCTTCATCCGTTGTTGACCTTTACCTTCTCTTCTCGCTCGATTTTTGCAATGCGATCCATGATCCCTCGCTCCCACTGCCTATACTCGTGCTTTCTCTCCTCGCCGACCCAGTCGACTGCGTCATGCATGGAAAGGATGGAACCAACCGAGGGCCCTGTTGAAGTAGCACCATTGGCGGATGTAGAAAGTGTACCGTCGGTTGGTCCATCTTCGTCCGCTTGCATCAACGCATCTAGCTCGTCCACGTCCTCCGGCTCGTCGATGTTCTGATACCACTCCATGTCCAACCAACCCTCCGACTGCGCTCGACGAAGGAACCCATCAATTTCAGCATTCATCTCTGCTTCTGACATGGTCGACGTCCCCGCCGATTGGCTAGCGACAGTGACAGCCTGAGCCCGCTTCTTAAGATACACCTTCCCTGATATCGTCTCCCCCGTGATTTTCGTGACGGCGTAGAGCAGGATCGCAATGATCAGCGCCGGGATCGCGTCGGCGCCGATGCTTTGCGATTCGCCTTCATCATCCTGGAGTCGGCGAGAGCGCCGTCGATTCGGCGTCTCTGCTCGCGACGTTGATGATAGGATGGATTCCAGACCGGCGAACACGTGCGGAGCCGCTTCGGCGAGGTGAAAGGCGCCGCAGAGCCGTCGTACCATAGGCAAGGCCCATTGTGGGATATCCTTCACCGCATCGTTGGAGGCTAACAACGAGCGTTTCCGGGGCGTCACTGACGACGATGAAACTTTTGCTTTCGAAGCGCTGTGGATCGCCAGTCGTGACCGCGTGGCTGTAGGACTACTCTCAAGTGCCTTAGGATTCCTCGAACGCAACTCTTTCTGCGTCCCTGTAACTACTTCTTGCCCCCCCCTCACGCTCGCCAGCGCCGTTGACAAATAATTAAACACCTTTTTATACACCCTTGGCCCACACGGCGGCCGGGCCTCGATCTTCGGTAGGTTCAACCGCTGTTTGAGCCTACGTCATATCAATATCCGATGACCCCTGCAGACGTCCCCATTTCAATCCCACTTACTTCTCGCAGGCGAGGTGCGCGCAGGCGTAGGTGCGCGCGATTTCTTCCTCGGATTTGAGGGTGCTGGCTTTGCTTCGGGATTGGGCGAGGAGGGAATGGGCCAGGGAGACGAGGTCAGGGGGTGGGGGGCCAGTTAATGAGGGGAGTAGGCTGGTTAGAGCCTGCTCGACGGGTCGATTCATTTTTCGGCGGCTAGTTGGAGGGAGGATGGAATTTTGAGATCGTGATAATACAGTTAATACTGCATTTGGTGATTCGCGTGGTTGCTAGAGATGTCGTTGAGATACGCGTGGCAGGACGCGGGTTAAGCCTGGCGCTTCGCACTTCAGGGGCAGCCCTGCACGCGTCTCCGCCAGTGAGATTGGAAATTACATTTCTTCCGGCAAGAGAGATGCATTCAACTGTCATGATTAAAGGCGAATTTCATTTCATGTTACGATTTGCACTGTTACTACCGTGCCTTTGAGACATGTCAAGGAAGAACCTCTGGGAAATGAGAAAGTAATCATGCACACTATGTTGCTGGTCAGGTTTTTGCCGGAGTGATCGGATCGCAAATTAATTGTCCTCGGACTTTTTACTACGTAGAGCCACCGGAACGTTTAATCAGATATTCAATTCCAGGCGCCCCTTTTATTCTCTACCGGCACTTATCAATTAGTCTTCCTCCTTCGGGGAGCTCGATAGCATATGGGGAGAAGTCGAGTGCGAGATGTCCAACTCCAAGTGGTAGGCCGATACCGTATCCATACAAGTAGTAGGTAAATACTCCGTAGTCCATCAGAAAATATTACGGCACCAGGACGGAGTACGTTACGGATTACAAACGATATCGTACCCCCGAATAGATTAATACAGACACTCTACGGCTGATGATTTGCATTTGTAGTAACTAAAACGTAACTCTCAATCATAATATCTCCTCCTGTTACAGCGAAACCACAAAGAAGATTGGTAGTGGATTGGTGGAGATGATACTACTGGGTACTCTGTTGTACATTCATGTATGTGCCATGTGGCTTCAAGCAATGCAATATCACCGGCAGACGAGCACAAGGAACGATCGGGATCTTCTCATCCGTCAGGGGGAAAGGTGATATAGAAGGGAATGACCGGAAATTGTCCATCTGATAGTACGGACTACTAAGGCATATTTGAGGAACATTTATAATTTAAGGAATCATTAGAACTCGGTATCGTTCCGGACGGGGTCCAGGTACCCGCCTTATTCTCAGTAGCTTCACGTTGAGACCGTGGTCCCCCCAAAAGCAGCGCACCATTGAATCAATCCCCAACCCATTGCCCCATCCGTATCTCCGTGAACCGCTGCGCTCTGCTGGTCTGTCTGCATCACCGTCGTTCGCCCTCACCTTCTCCACACCACTGCGGCTGGCTTCCACAGCTTCACGTTCTTCACGTTCTTCACGTTCTTCACGTTCTCCCTCTCGGTTCCAGCTTCATCTGTGCTCCTTCACCAGTTCACCTCCACCTTTATCTTCGCCTCCAATCCCACCCCCATCTCCAACTCCATCTTCAGCTGCATTGACCTACCCCTGCTCATTACTACTGCCAGGCCTGGAACCTTATTATTACCTAGGACTGGTGGTTCTTGGTAGTTTGCAGCTCCTCAGCTCCTGCGACCCGCATTGTACTGAAGCCACTTGGTCCATTCCATCTCTCCTCCTCTCGTCCTGTACCACCATATTATTCTGTCGACATTTGACGCGTCTTGGTAGCCAGCCCTTCGGAGCATTGCGCGCGACGAGACCCACTTCTGGAAGTCCAAGCAATACCGGAAATTGAGATTCAGGCCACATCTCCCCTTGCTTTCTCCTCCCTCCTCGTATCAGCCATTCGACAACTCCGTCAATCCGCCCGGTGACCCTGCTCCTGCAGAAACCGCCATTTCCTGTCCGCGAGCGATATTGTCCATCTATCGCGGTGAACCGTCCTTGATTAGCCTCATTATCAGTTCGCTACGATCCGCTTTCGTCCTCTCGACCACGTCCCATTCGTCCGCAACCACCACCTCCCGCCCGCCATGGATATCGTGCAGGCCTATTACCCCTTCTTCTCCTGGACCGCCGTGGTCGCCATCGGGATCGGTGCGTACGTCTACTACAACCCCTCCCGTCGCCCATTACAAGGCAAAAAGCGGCCATCCGATCAACGAGCACCCGGGGGCAATTCGCGGCCACTTCCAGCGATCCTGGTCGACGATGAGGAATCATCTACAAATGCGAAGAAGGCACCGAAGCCGGGGAAGAGGGCCACCCGAGCCAGCGTGACATCCGATGCGGGTCCCACGGCAGCAACCTCGTCCAAAGAAATAGCGGTGGACGCCGCCGACGCCGCGGAGGATGATGCCGAATGGGCAGCGCGACTGGCCGATCTTCGCAAAGGAACGAAACTTGAATCGTCCGGTTCTACGTCGAAGGCGGCCCGCACCGTCAAGCAAACCACAGCCAATCGCGGGGCCGACTTCTCCCAGAACTCGTCCACGACGGGAGCAGACGCGGACGATGACATGTCTCCGGTCATGTCTCCCAAATATGGTGCCCAGGCTAGCGGACCGAGCGGACAGGATGTTTCCGACATGCTCGAGCCCGCCAGCATTGGCCCCTCGGTCCTCCGCGTGACCGAGAGCCCCAATCCCCAGCCGACTCGCACCAGAAAGCCGAACACCCAATCTGCTCCGGCACAAGAGTCCAAGAAGCAGCGGCAGAACCGCAAGAAGGCCGAGGAGCGGAAGGCCATCCAAGACCAAGCGGAGAAAGAGCGCCAAGTGCTTCTCGAAAAGCAGCGACGCCAGGCCCGCGAAACTCGCGGGGAATTGGCAAAAGATGGTTCGGCGTTCATGCGCTCGGCCCCTGCGACCAACGCATGGGCCGGTCGTGCACCGAACGCGCCATCGACGGGCCCCGTGAACGGCACCCAAGCAACCTCCCTTCTCGACACGTTCGAGCCCCACCCCCCCTCTCCATCCAGCTCGACTGACCTCGCGACCAGCGCCGCGTCCACCTCGGCGTCGGGGAAGAACTGGGAGCGCGACCTCCCGTCGGAAGAGGAGCAGATTCGGAAGATCATGGAAGATGACGAGAGCATGTGGAACACGGTATCGAGCAAGAAGAACCGCAAGAAGGCCCCGGAATCGACCAACGGCGCCGGTGGCACGAACGGGATCGAGAAGAGCCACGAAGCCCGCAGTGAGCCAGTAGTCGCGGCTGCGGCGGTCCCTACGACCAAACTGAATGGGGGATACGTCCCGCCGAAGATCACCCCGGGAAAGGGCCATCCTGACGACTCCGAATGGACCGTCGACGCATAGCGGAGTTTCGATCTACCATAATCTTTTGGGGAGAGACACTTGAATCCCTAAAAAAAGACCCCCACTGTGCCTAGCATGTTCGACACCTCCACCGACCATCATGGAGCGCCTCTCACCGACCAAATTCGCAACAAAGAAGCCACGGACGTGTACACCATCGGCCGAACCACGGCTCGCGTCTAACAAGGAAGCGATCCCCCTCCCCATTTCCTTTTATTATTTAAACTCTGCGCCTGGCCAAGCGGTTGTTTTTTTCTTTCACAGTAGTATCTCCACAGCAAGGATGGTATCCCTCGCCAACAAGGTCATTCCCTGACATTTGCATCGTCCACCCGACCCGGCCACGCGCCATGATTTTGGAGTTTCGGAGGGGGGACGGCACGCATTTCTACTTTTATTCCTATTCCGTACGGCGGAGCGGATCGTGAGGCAGATCACAGATGGCCTCGTGGCGTTTTTCAATCCGACCTGGCATGGTCGATGGGCAAAATTGCTGGATTGCTGGGTGATGGCCACTGATGGGTGGTTGGTAGCAGAGAGTGAAAAGCGATTGCCCGAAATTGCTGGATGATGTCATGGAAGGGGAGCGAGAATGTGTAGTTACCGAAGAATTCACCATCGAAGGCTTAATCGATTGCAAGATGAATCCACCGTGCTAGCCAAGTGTATGTTGCGTATCCGCCATCCGGGGCTCCAATCCTGCTATAGGGTACCACGGTCCGATGTGGTCCCGGTGCCATACTGGTAGGGGATTCGCGCTGACAATCTCAAATTTATGCTGGACAGTAAGGACACTCAAATATCAACACGATAGGTAAATCAACCGATGATAAATTTTCCTGAGAGATGTAGTAAGACGGAGGTCCGGCGGAGGTGTATGGATGCCTTAATGGTTAGCTTTGTTACGTGCCATAAATACTGTAACGGAAACAAGGTTGAATAGTATCCCGGTCTCCGCATCCACTCCCACTACGATCACCACTAAGGCCACCTTTACTCCCTCCCAACCCTCCAAGTGTCAAGTCTGGCCCATCAATGCTGTATCTCCATCCATGATTTTTCTTTATATGTCCATTCCGCGCTCCCACTCCTCGCTGTAGCCACTGCACCACCCCTCTGCACTTCTCTCCATCACTCCACTTCCTTGCTTGTGGTCGAGTGTCGGATTGTTTTGTAGCGCACTCCGCACGGGCAGGTCAGGTCGAGACGTTTCTCTTCTGTAGTCTGTACACCACGGCCTCTACCAACCCCCCCACACCGTTTTTCCCTCCTCCACCGTCCACCATGGCGCAGATTCGAGGCACCGCGGGCTACCAGCTCGGCAACCAAAACCCCTTCGGAGGCCCCGGTCGGGACGCCGCCACGAACGATCCCAGTCCGCTGGACGCGATCCGAGAGCAGACGAGCAAGATCGAGGACATACTCGATACGTTGGCAGAACCCATCCGACCGTACGTGAATGCCCTTCGCGAGGCGGTTGGGGGCGGTCGAACCGCTCCAGCAGCTCTGGCTCTAGAAGATGTGAGGTTCCCGAGCTGACGGTGTCTAGATATATGCCCGCCATCGGCCGCTTCCTCATCGTGGTAACGTTTCTGGAAGATGCACTGCGGATAATAACCCAATGGAACGACCAGCTCACATATCTACGGGACTACCGACACAGTGAGCCCTCCCCCCTTCCGCATGATTCCACCTGTCCACCCCACTAACCCGTCCTTCCTAGTCCCCGTGGGCATCACCCACATCTTCCTCATCGTCAACGTCATTGCCATGACCGCTTCCTCCCTCCTCGTCATCGTCCGTAAGCACTCCGAATACGCCGTCTGCGGCCTCCTCGGCGTCGTCGTCACACAAGCGCTTGGCTACGGCCTCATCTTCGACCTGAACTTCTTCCTGCGCAACCTGTCCGTCGTCGGCGGCCTGTTCATGGTGCTCTCCGACTCGTGGGTGCGCAAGAAGCTCGCCGGCGCCGGGCTGCCGCAGATGGACGAGAAGGATATGAAGATGTACGTGCAGCTGGTGGGGCGGGTACTGTTGATCTTCTTGTTCGTCGGGTTCGTGTTCGCGGGCGAGTGGTCGATTTGGCGGGTCATCGTGTCGGTTCTGGGGTTCGGGGCGTGCATCATGGTCGTGGTGGGGTTCAAGGCGAAGTTCAGTGCGATCATGTTGGTGGTCATTCTGAGCATCTTTAACTTGCTGGTGAACAATTTCTGGACGGTGAGATTCCCTCGATTTAATCTGTTGGTGAAACCATGCTGATCGATTCATCTAGCTCCATCCGCATCACCCACACAAGGACTTTGCCAAGTACGACTTCTTCCAGATCTTGTCGATTGTGTAAGTGCTCCCCCGAAGCTTTGGCTGGTGTTTTTGGGCACTACTAACGAGACATAGCGGCGGGCTGCTCCTCCTGATAAACATGGGTCCCGGAGACATCAGCATCGACAACAAGAAGAAGATCTATTAAACAGAGTAAAACCCAGATATGGTTACGCCCATCCGCTGTGGTCGTCT
This sequence comes from Eremomyces bilateralis CBS 781.70, assembly GCF_010015585.1. Taxonomy (NCBI): domain Eukaryota; kingdom Fungi; phylum Ascomycota; class Dothideomycetes; order Eremomycetales; family Eremomycetaceae; genus Eremomyces; species Eremomyces bilateralis. The sequence continues at coordinate 701,839 of NW_022985071.1, forward strand.
ATGAATCATGATTCCGGACGCAGGCAGTTCAGTTGCCCGTGAGGGAGCTTTCCTGAAAGTCGGGGGGGATTAGCACAGCATGTCACCGATGACTGGAGATCACATGTATTGTAAGGTAGCTTTAAAAGTCATCATTCGTCGAGTCTAGGCTAGCTCTAGTGCCTGAAATCGATATTCTTTAAACGAATGGCTCGTTGCCAGGCCTACTTCTCGTGATCCCTATGGCTGAACATTGTTTGCAACGACGGCGGCATATCGAAGATAGTGTCGTAGACCCGTGCAAAGCCGAGGACTCAATTCTACTCAAGCCCCTGACCAGCGCAGCTGAGACACGAGGGAGATGAACGGATGCAACTACGAACAACGAAGCTATAACCCGTGAGTGGACCTGGACCCTGTAAATTAGTGGGACGATTTTCGATTTCGTCATACATCATGTGACCTGCCAGCACTATCTCGAGTTCACGATGGTCGAAGCGATGACTTGCGAAGTTGCGATGAACACTGGTGGTGCAGCTGAAGTTTTGCTTGCAAGAGGATTGGGTAGACAACTCTGAAGCTACGCAACCAGATCGACACGAGATTTCTCCCTTCGAAAATGGTGGCCACCGACACGGACGAACAAAAGGCGAAGAAGGTATACCATACCAAAGCCTCAGGAAATGCGCTCGCAACGGTCCAGCAGCGCTCGGAGGCGCACGAACTGAAATTATACGGCAGCTGTTTCTGGTAAATGGTGACGTTCCTGCACAAGTAAAGTCGGAGCGGAGACCGAGCGCTAAATGCTCCGGCAGCCCGTTCGTTCAGCGCGTGTGGATCTCCCTCGAGTTCAAGCAGGTGCCGTATCAGTACATCGAGATCGACCCATACAAGAAGCCGAAAGAGCTCGTCGATATCAATCCCCGAGGGCTGGTGCCGGCGCTGAAGCACGGCGATTGGGGGTGCTATGAGAGCACGGTTTTGATGGAATATGTCGGTATCTCCCTGGCTGTCGCTGCCGTTCTCGGTTGACGGGCGGAATAGTTGGAGGATCTTCAGGCGGGAGAGTCGCTACTCCCAGCCGATCCACGGATTCGGGCGCACAGTCGTCTCTGGTCCGACCATGTAAGCCATTGCCCTAGTTGCACCGTCCCGACCGGCTTTCCCGTCGCTGAGCGCATCAAACACAGGCGAACCGCCATATCGTGCCTACCTTCTACCGCTACCTGCAGGAGCAAGACGCCGAAAAGCAACTCGAGCATGCCGTCGACCTGAAGAACCAAATCGCAAAACTGGTCACCGCAGCCGACCCCGCGGGGCCATTCTTCCTAGGCCCAACGCTGTCATTCGTCGACGCCCAAATCGCCCCGTGGGTCCTCCGCCTCTCGCGCGTGTTGAAACCGTACCGGGGCTGGCCTGACCCGGAATCCGGAGGTCGTTGGGAGACGTGGGTTAAGGCGATTGAGGCGGAACCGGCGGTCCAGGCGACTACTAGCAATGATGACCTGTATCTGGATAGTTATGAACGATATGCTGGTAAGTTTCATGGACGGTGTGCGAGCGTGCAAGAGGTGCTGACATGGCGCGAATAGAAAACCGACCAAACACTTCGCAGGTTGCAAATGCGGTTAATTCCGGGAGAGGATTGCCATGAGACGAGCAACTGAGCAAAAAAAAGAAATGGAAGGCTTCATATCATGATATCACCGGCCGTATGACGGTTATCGTTTGCGAGGACTGATATCCATATCCAAATTGAATAGTAGCCGGATCAATATTTTGATACTAAGACGACGGCCTCAAATAAATAGGAAATTGGAGATAACATCACGAGTCTTCAACTCCAACATATACTCCTCTCACCGATGTACTACTTCAACAGAACAGACAAGAGATTTGATTCATGTTAGGTCTAGTGTAACTTGTAAGTGTAGCTGTGAGTTGTCGTCTCGTCTGAAGTAAGTCGTGTCCAAGCATGGACCCACTTAAATTTCCTGTGCATCGCGCCTCATCCCAGCATCGGATTTCTCTCGAATTCTACAGCCCAAGCATCACATACCCAGACTCACCAATATTGCATTCTTCGGCCGCAGTATTGATATCGATACCCTGACCAAGGTGTTATACCGTGCTTGGGGCAATGGCAGAAGGGTCAACCGACTCTTCGGCCTCGGCGAAGATGGACCCAGCGTCGTCGAAACCTCAAGCTACCGCTGCGCAAGATGCAGTTCCGAAGGCGATACCGAAACCTAGCGAAGGAAACCCGGCGTTCCGCATGATGGGTAAGTCACACATTGATAAGCCTATCCGAAGACGAAGTGTTTCGTTGTCTAAAAGGACGTCCGGACTCATTGGTATCTAGGTTTGCCTCGTTGGAGACCACGACTCCCATCTCGCAACTGGATGATTTTCCTCTCTACTGTTTCTGCATTCACTGGAGCGTGGTGGTACGATCGACGCGAGATCAAACGCGCCCAGAAGAAATGGTGCGACGAGGTGGCCACCCTGGCTGAGCAACCGCTCCCGCCGAACCGTATGCCACGACGGATCACCGTCGTCCTCGGCACGTTCCCTGGCGACGGCTTGCTGAACATGCGGGAGCACTTCCACGACTACGTCAAGCCGGTTCTCCTCGCTTCCGGGCTGGATTGGGATGTGATCGAAGGAAGGAAAGAGGGGGAGATCCGGGCACAGGTGGCGGAGCGGATACGGGAGGCGCGGCAAAAGAACGGGGAGAAAGGCGCTTCGAGCGAGGAGCCGGTCGTGAACGCTCCGTTTGACCTGGAAGAGGCAAGGCGAGCTCAAGGGATATACATGGAAGGTTCGGAGCGGCGGGACGGACCCCTTCGTGGAGATTTGGTGATCGGGCGACATGCGTGGAAAGAATATATCCGGGGTCTGCATGAAGGATGGCTCGGTCCGCTCGATCCCCCTAAAGTGGAAGAACCGGCGAAAGATGCAGAGCCGGCAGTTGTGCACGAGGCGAACCCGGCGGTGCCAGCCTCTCCGGTTTCATCGATGGCGGAAATCATGACGAAAGATGGAGCCACGGAAGGAACCAATGCCGAGCCGCCAAAGGAGAGCGAGGAGAAGGAAAAGAAGGAGGAGGAGAAGAAGGAGGAGGAAAAGAAGAAGAAGAAGCGCCCACAACCCGTGCCGTTTATCACTCCGTCCGAATATCCTGCGGCCGAACTCTCGCCTAATACCCCCAAAGAACTCGGTCCGTCCGCGGTGGTCACGTTCCCCCATATCATGGGATTCCTGAACAGCCCGCAACGACTCTACCGATTCTTAAACCGGCGATATCTAGCTGACGACACCGGACGCGAGGTGGCAGCGGTTGCATTTGGCCATTATCGACCGTACGCGCGCCACGACGAGTCACACGAGCCGTCGGAACTCGCCTCCGATTCGAATTCTCCCGCAGCCATGGGATCCCTCTCAGAAGCGTCCAGCTCGGAGCAGCTCCATCTCCTCCAGGATGAGGAGAAGAATTGGCACAAATCGTATCGCAAGCGCGGACTGAAGGAAGACGAAGTGCCGCCGGCGAAGGACGAGAAGGCGTCGGATGAGGAGGTGGAGGAGAAGCCGCATGAATACACCTGGACCAATGCGATCGTATTGGACCCGCGCATCGCTGATCGGATGCGGAAGTTTGTCTACGAGCGATAGAATAGGGGAAGGTTCATGGCATTGCGGGCGTTTTCGTGGGCACTCCCTATCGTTTCCTTGCTCACCATCGACGTTCGTGAAGGGGGCCTTGTATGTTTTGGAATTGGGTATGTAATCTAGCATGGGATCATGGAGGGAAAAATTCTGCACATATCCGTATGGGGGGCTGGGAATCACCTGTACAATACCTCCTCTCTAGTCGACCCGCTGCGGTTGGATCCGGGAAGCCAGCCCGTCCAACGGTGTCAATGTTAACAATCACTGTACAATTGCTTGAGAACCGCGTCTACTGCTTGAGCTACGGCGTCGCCCTTCTGCCACATGCCGTCGTGCGATTCCGTCACTTCCAACTCCAATAATCGGTTCCTTGGAGTCACGCCAGGCGATTGCGCCGGATTCACAAGTTCAAATCCCCATCGACTCTGCAGCCACGCCCCCATCACCGATTTCTGCTCTTCCTCCACCAGCCCATCCTCCCCACTCCACACCAACACAATAACCCTCCCCCCTCCCTCCACCACCCATTCCTCCTCCCCAAACGCTCCATTCACCGGGCTCGCCGCCTCCCATGCGGCCCCATCCCCCCCAAAAGCCCCCGTCAAGAACTCGCCGTACACCGGCTGGGACGCATGATTCCGTGCCAGCAGCGGCAGATCATGCAGTCCGGAGAGCGACACCACCGCGACCGGTCTCCGCAGCCGATCCGGGAATGCGAGGCCCGCGCGGAGCAGCGGGTCGCCGACGAGCTGGAAGGCTAAGGTCCCGCCGCACGAGTGGCCGACGAGGAGGTAGTCGTGGCCGGTGGGGTTGCCCACGCCGTAACGCTGGTTGAGTTTTAGCAGCGCTTGCATCACATCGTCAACGTGCGCGGGATGCGCCACCGGGCTGCCGCCAGAGGGGTCGGGAGCGCTGAGGCGGTAGTTGAGGCTTGCGAATCCGGCGATGTGAGATGAGGCGCGGGAAAAAGACGGGTGGTTTAATAGGAGGTGGAGAGTAGGAAGGAAATCTGCTGAGCTCTGGGTCGGGTCGCGCCATGCGCCTCCGTGAATGTAGCTTTGAGGGATTAGTGGGATCATGTGGAGGGCGGACTTGTCGACTGGATTGGATCATGGTCGGGCTTGACTTCTTACAACTCGGGAAAGGCGGATAGCGGACATGTGGGAAATCGGGACCTACATTACCCAAACTGCTCCTTGTTTATTTAACTCCCTGCTCTGGACGAGGACATCGAGGGACTGCAGAGGGTCGGGTCCGTACGATATCCTCTCCATCGGGGGATTATCGCTGCCCATACAGGAACACTAGTATATACTGGAATTTGCTCTCCAATTCTCCGTGGCCAAAACCAAATATACCAGTACTCAGCGGTTAAACATGCGGGGTGTGGTTTAATACTGGAGATATAATTCAGTCCCTGAGAGGAAGGGAGGCGAATATAATTACGTGATTGGTTGAGAAATGTGAAAAGGAACAAGATCTGATTGGTCCCGATCGAAAAAGTTGAGAAATATGATTGGCTGAAAATGGATAAACGGATTACACCACGTGACCAAAATATAGATAGAATCACGTGGAGTGGCGAAGCCGCCCGTGACCCGGCCATGTCATCTCCCTGACCAGCCCTACGTTCCCTACAAATGCCCTGCCTCTCCCCCCGCAATTCATCCATCTGCACCACTCTACCCATTACCCAAACCCCATCTCTGGAATTGGGGGTTAAAACACCATCATGGCTCCCTCCGTGGGAACCTTCCACCTCCTGGTGGCTAAAAATGCCAAATTACTCCGGTTCGTATCATCGATCCTCCCGTCCTGAGATCGTACTGACGCCCCCTCTAGGTTCGCATGGAAGCAGGCCGCCCAAGCCGTCCAAAACCACGTCCCCATCGCCCGTGCCATCGAAACCGAACTCCAACCCATCGCAACCCGCATCGCCCCGCGGACCTCCGCCCAGCGCATCGCCTGGCTCAAGCAATCGGGCGCCCGCAGCTACGCGTCCGCCGCCCGGCACGGCGCCTCGCGCTCGTTCTCCACCTCCCAGCGGCATGCGGCCGGACTCAAATACGACCGCAGCAAATACCCCACCTCCCGTATCCGCAGCGCTGTCGAGCGGTTCACGGGCCGCGCGCCGTTCGCGTCGACGATGCGGCCGAACCTCACGGGCGGGTCGCTCGGGCGGACGGCCGGAGGATACACGCTAGGCGCAGGGCGGGTCGGGGGCGCGAGGCATTTCTCACATGGCCCGGCGAGCCCGGCGGAGGTGGTGCGACATGTGTCGCAGGGGGTACGGGCGTTCATGCTTGAGGGGAAGCGGGCACAGTTCGATGGGGTGGATCCCGTAACTGGGAAGCATCGGTATAAGGAGGTGTCGGTGCTGGAGAACGACGTCTCACGCAAAATGAGCGCGTTCCAGCCATGTTCACCGGGGTCGTTCATCGACTTTCCCGTTAACCCGACCATCACTGCGCTGGCACCTCGCCACGCCTTTGAAGGCACCGGATTCACCCCCAAGTCAATGGACACCCTCAACACCGACGGGCTCCTAGACGTCTTGTCGATCGACTTCTCCCGCGCGCTGAAAGACCTCGCCATCGTCCTGACCGACCTGAAGCGCCTCGCCTCGCTCGGCGACCTCCCCATCTCTTACCACGGCACGATCGTCCGGGTGCATTTCCCGGGCTGCGATGCCGACACGGTCGAGCAGCTGTGCGACGAGTTGGGCATCCAACGCGGCATCGTCGGGCAGGATCGGGAGTTCCCCGCGTTCGCCGGGACGGAGATCGCGCTGCTCTTCCCGTTCGCGCCTAGTATCGTGTCGTCCGAGGCGGACGGCCACTCGCTGTACGAGCCGCGGAATCCGCCCGACAAGATCGACTACGACTTCGAGCTGTTTCCGCGCGTGCGGTCCGTGATGTCGGCGGAATCGGAGGATGGGAATGGACCGCTCATGATTCCGTCGAGCAATCCATGGGTTTCATCCCCGTCGGGGTATGAGAGCATTCGTACCAGCGACTTGGAGGACGGCGACGCTCGCGGCCCCCCTCGGTGCCATGATCCGCTGGAGTATCAAGGTCTCCAGGGGGTTTATCGGTTCATCGAGCAGTGCGAGGTCTAGCATCGCGGCACCGTTCGTTTTCCTTTCATAGTTATTGTCCTCTCAACTTAGCGGCTCCAAATTGTAAATTAAATGACTCAAGACCATTCCATGTTTGCAGGTATCCGGCAATGTGATCCTTGTGGGCACAGAGGATGCCGGTGAAAGCCGCTCTGTGCATCTACCACCAAATCAGAGTTCAGAGTAGAAGCCCCTGCTGAGGCCATTCACGTGGCCTGTTTATGGTAGAATGAGCTGCTGTAGTCGTTAAGAGCGTGATTGTGCGTTCGTTCCCAGTTTCACGCTCGGGTATTTGAGTATTTTGCAGGTCGATCGCGAATACGACCTGGCCACTCCAATATCTGGGTTTGCCATTAGATCCGAGTCATCCTGCAACCTGGAAACCGCGATGCCTTGAACTTATGCGGATTTTCGAGACCCGTCGCCACGCTCGGCAATTGACCGTCACGCTTCCGACCGCTCAGCGCCGATCCATCGAGCGGACTCACGCCAGCGGATTCGCATGAACTGTAACATTCTTCACCGTCACCCGCTCCGCCGGCCTCCCCTTCCCATCAACCTTCACCTCCTCCAACCGATCCAGCGTCTCCCCCCCATCGATCACCCGCCCAAACACCGTATTCTTGCCATCCAAATGCGGCGCCGCCGCGAAGCAGACGAAGAACTGGCTACCGTTCGTGTTGGGGCCTTTGTTCGCCATGGAGACGATCCCCCGGGCGTTGTGGCGCAGGGCCGGGCGGATCTCGTCGGCAAAGAAGCCGGAGTCGGAGGGGTCGTGGGGGGCGGCGTGGATGCTGCGGGAGGACTTGGATTTGGGGTCGGTGGCGGGGGAGCCGGTTTGTGCGATGAAGGAGGGGATGATGCGGTGGAACGGGGAGCCGTCGTAGGCGGATGAGGCGCAGAGAGCGAGGAAATTCTGGGGGAGGGTTAAGATGAGGAACTATATTCTTTCGGAGGACGGACTGACCTCCGCTGTTTTCGGGACGCTGTCGCAGAAGACCTCGATCTTGAGATCGCCGATATCGGTGTGGAACTGGGCGATGTTAGAACTCGAGACATACAGGCGTCCGCAATGGTTTTTTTTTTTTGGAAAACGTACCGTGACAGACATGATATCTTATAATGGGGTGGCCTGCTCAAGCGGGCAAGGCGGTTGTTGAGTGTAGCTAGATTGCACCCGGCGTTTGGCAGGAGTTTCCTTGGAGGACTAGGGACTCAAGAAAGCAACCAGATTAATAGCGGTATGTATGATTGGAATGGAATTGGAATTAAATCGGAATAAAACTAAAGGCTCGAATATTTATCAAGTTGTATTGGAGATGTGGATGTGAATATTAATTATTGATTATCTGATTATCGTGGTGGTGCTTTGATGATAATTCACAATACGGTAATTACCCCAAGGAAATAACTGCGGGGCCCAATCGCTGGTAGTTTCACTTAGTAAGGTATAAAGGTACCCCATACGGGCCATAATTATCATCGACTTCAGTCTTTACCTACTAAGGCCATATGTTACGATAGGAAGGACTTAGAATCTTAAATATTGTTGAGTGGGCATCATCGGATTGGAGCTTGGGGATTGGATCGGAGTTCCGACAGTCTCACTCTCTGCTGTCTCTCGTGTGTGTCATTGAGTGAGTGTCTCTCTCCCCAGCAGGCCAGCACATATCGTAATCTCGTAGGGTCGTCATACGCCGTGCCGCTACACCTCTCTAGACTCTAGCCCCATCGGCTCCTCCGCTCTCTCACCACTTCACTTCCGGTCAATCACTACTCAATCGTTCACTAGGGGAGTACAGGTACATCTCTACTTGCTACTATTCATCTTGTCCGACCCTCCTTTCTTGCATCGGTACTTGTAGACCGCCTATCTCGGTCGCTGTACATCCCCATCGCTCGGTCCAGGCTCTCCCATTCGGCCTCACCTCACCTATCACCTCGTTTTCCCTGGTCCTCCGGCCGTACTGCACACCTGAAGATTCCGCAATCAGGACCCCCCTTGACAGTTGCCAGCAGCCCAGCACGAGTTCAGCCCTGCGAAATCCACACCCCCTTCGTCCCCACTTCGCAATCCATCACACGGATTATTCACATCTCGAACGACGAACCGCTCTTGTGTTTACTGATTCCTGTATGATCACCCATCTTCTCCCCACCTACCCTTCCTTTCCGCACCATCGTTTTCGAACCCTCGTGCTGCTCTCCCTCGAATCCGCTTCGATTGGCGGCGTTTAACCTTCCCATGCCGCGGAGCGGCCGTGTCCTTCGCCCGCTGGCCACGCCGTATCGCCGGGTGTCGAGACGATGGCGGCGTTTGTGCGGATATCCGGTCCGCCCAATAGCAACTTCCTCGTGGGCTACCCGGGCATATCGGCGACGCTGGTAAGTCACTCCGCCCTTTCCACTCGCGCGGTCCGGTCCGCACCGTTGCGCGCATCGCTGACCGTGTGCTCTCCTATCTAGCCGCGAATAGAAGGAAAAGTCGAGATCCGCCCCGGCGTCGGGGTGTCCGCCCCCGTGCAGGTGTCCCTCGTCACCATCGCGCTCATGCGGAAGGAAACCATCCACCCGTCCGCCGACTCCATCACGAAAAAGCGGCTGGCGGCTCCGCGTAAGGAGATCACGGACCTGGTCGGCAAGGAGCGGTTGCTGTATCGCTGCCCCACCGGCAAGGAGTTCGAGAACGTCATGGCCATGGACCTGCCGTTCGTTATTTTTATCCCGTACGGGCGAGGGGGGGAGGAGGTCAGTCGCCGAGTACCCCCGGCGAGCCTGCAGTTGGCGAGTCGGACCGCCGAAACATATTACGAGCTCGTCGTCACGGTGCAGCAAGGGGCGCAGGACCAGAAGAAGCACACGACGCCCGTCCCTATATTACGATACGATACACTGTCAACATTCGGCATGTACAATCGCCCCGAATCCGCGGAGCGGGTGACGGACCATCTGGTCACGTTGGGCATCTCATTACCACGGTGGTCCTACGGCCCGCTGGATCCGATCAGCGTGTACATCAAACTGAGCCCGAACCGGGACTGGATGAACAAAGCGAAGAAGGTCACCATCCAAAAGATCACCATCGGTATCGACGAGGAGGTCGTCTACAACCACGAGGGCGACGAACCGACCATCAAAACCAAATCCATCGCCCGCACCAGCCAAGCCGTCAACGTCAAGATGCCCGAAGCCGGCTACTTCACCAACCTCGGCCTCGTCTTCCCCGCCAAGGACCTTCGCGACAGCGACGGGATAATACCGCGCGGGAAGAAGGAATTCCCGCTGTACCCCGTCAGCGGGTTTACCACCATCGGCACGCTCTACAAGATCCAATACTTCCTCACCGTCAAAGTAAGTCAAGTCCCCCCAGTCCACCGTTTGATCTAATATGATCAGGCCCACATGTCCTCCGCCCGCGACATCCTCCTCCGCCAACCTATCGTCGTCTGCCCCTTCGACCACACCAGCTGCAAAGAGGAGATGGAGGCCATCGAGCAGGCGGCGCGCGACGCTGCGCACGTCAGCCCCGATAACCCCATGCTCCCGGCGTCGAGCGTCATCAAGGCCAACGATTCGAACGGGCTGCAGGCGCTGGGGATGACGATGGTGGGCGGGCTGCGGAAGCCGCTGATCGAGTAGGGGAGTAGACCACTGAGTCTAGGAGAAGGTACTTAGTCGCGCGGACGGATTCTTGCCAGGAGTACTGGGCTGGGACGTGCGAACGCCCACATTTCCTTGCCGATGGAACGGGATATCAGACCGGAGTTATATTGTCCTTTCCCACAGCCAGGACGACGAAGGAATTCCGGAACCACGCTTAGGAGTTTTTGAGAGCATCGCGTTGGCGTTTTTTGGAGATGGGAGGGAAGGCCAGGGGGATATGGATCTGTGGCGCGCGGCTCGTTCCGCTTTGGACAAAGCGTGGTGAATACCGGAAACGTTGGGGGGGGGACCGAGAACTCGGTTTTTTTAGGCACCGCCGATTACGGAGGCGCGTAACTGCGTGATTCAGAAATTCACGTGGAGGTACATCGCATCCGGGGGGTGGCAATGGTGGAGAGTTAGGTATTTGTGAATCTAAGGTCTCGAGATATGATGGACTGTTTTCGCTTGGTTGTTGAATCCTGAACTGTTGGGCCATTGAGGATTCCCGGAAGAGATAAAAACGGCTTCAGGTCGGTCTACGCCATGAACAACGAAGGAATTAGAGTCGATATAATTTTTCTGGGGGAGGGGAAATCCAGTCACCTTGATCGAAACGCCAGCTGAAACGTGCGCGGTTGCGCGGTCCCATCATGTTCCTGCGGTTGCCCTTTCCCAAGGAGCCGAGCGATTGACGCGTCGACCATCTCTTTCAGGGCGATGTATTGCGCGCTGGACTCGCCAAAGGTCGAGGCGGCGTTGCGGAGGTTGGTGCGGAGCTGGAGGGGATTAGCTGCGTTGAGGGGGCGAGAAGGGTTGACGGACGATTTGGATGGTGTCGTCTGGTTCGGACATTGTGGGATTGAGATGGGGGGATTGGAGAGTGTAGGGTAATGTGTAACTCGGGGTTTAATCAACATAAGAGAAAGTTCCGTTGAGATCAAGTGAATTTTTGGTTTCCATCATACGTATGCAGCTTTTATGAAGTTGTACGCAAGTAATACACGTTTGATCACTACTAACTAGCTATAGATTCCCAACTTAGATCTCATTTGCAAGGATCCGCAACTACGCCAATATCGCCGTCGCCAACGACCATGACCGTGGGGTATCACATAAAACTCCTTTCCTACGCCCAATCCCAAGTCCTCTATCGCTATCTAGGTCCATTCCCTGTCGGTTTCGCGGCCCGATGCCTTCCCTTCCGGCCCCCCGACCGCTTGAACGGAGGTCCCCGTTTCCGCGGCGACCATTGGATCCCCTCGATCGCAAACCCCGCATCCGACGCCGTCAAGTAACTAACAATCCCGCAGTCGACGATCGCGAGGATGACGTTGCGATGTCCTTTTTTGAGGCGCTGGTAGAGCGGCATGGATTCCGGCGGGGGTGCGTATGGTGTGGACGCCAGCAGCGAGGAGAGTTGCGCGAGTGAGGGTACAGTGGTTTCTCGTGCTGACATGACCGCTATCTGGTAGTCGGGAGGGGGAGGGGAGCGTTTGGAGTAGTTGCTGGAGGGCTTGTAGACGTGGAAGGTGATGCTGAGGGCGTCGGGGTCGGGCGTTTGGTCGGGGTCGAAGTACGGTGGTGTTGGAGTATCGGTGGGTTTGGTGGTGGGGTTGTGGCTGGGGATGATCCGAAGCAGGTGGAAAATATCGTCTAGCATCTTGTTAGAAATGGTCAGACGATGAATCGGAGATGACGCACCGTATGAGCGATAGAGGCCTGGCGATACCAACGGGCCGGCGATGCCGCGCTTCTCTAGTGATGCAGCAGCGGATCGCGACCGCCGTTCCGCGAGGAAAGAGAATAGAGAAGTGGTCCTAGCCGGTGGGCTTGTGGTCGGCCCCTCGACTTGCGCAATACCTGCTCGAATCACGATATACCCCAATCTCTTCAAATGCGCATACACCGAATACATCTCCATGGTCAACGGCCTCTCGAGTGACTGTCCCATCCCAATGAACACCGAATAAGCCGCCTGCAGGCTCATGGGAACCGTGTCCTCCTCTCCCGCGCCGTGAGCCCCCTCGTCTCCAGGAAGCAGGTCCGGGGGCCATTGAACATCGAGAGATCCGCGCTCCAGGAGATACAGCGCTTCTTCGGGCGCCAGCCATATCTGGCCGCCCGTCCACCGCCCCATGGTCATGAAATGCCGGTCGTGCGGCTTCTCCACGAACGCGCCGCATCCCCCGTAGTCCAGGATAGCTTTGGTGCGGTTCTTCCCCCGGTGGACTCGGGTATAGGACAAGGCGTCTTCCATGGCGGCCCGCGACGCCTCCAGCACGGATGTCTGCATCTGCGTCGCGTCTGGTTCGAAGTCTTTCTCACCCCGCTTGGGGAGCTTGTGTTGGGAGCCGGCATTGCTGGAGATGTCAGCGCTTATATACGGGAGTGGGGGGAGGAGCGCACAGGAGGTTGGCTAGAAATCGGAAGTCTTGCGCCTCCTCGGACAGATCGACCTCGACTCCAGGTTGGCCGGAGGGAGGCACGGCGTCTTCATCGATGTCGGCCATGATTGGAGAAAGGGAAATTCAAACGATCGAAGGCGATTGATATCGAGATATGATATTGCTGGACATTGCTCGACATCACAGGACTTAGAAGGATCAGTCCCCAGCGCCATTGAATATCAAACTCTGAGTCAGGGAGGTGGTTTAAAGTGGGGCCTTACGACTCAAGATCAGCAGGTGGTGAGAGGCGCAACTTCCTTCCACCCCACGAGTCCAGAGCCACAGATGAGTAGACAATTCAGTGACTTCACCGTGCAGTGTGTTCAATAGACCCGCCAGAACCGTTATTGTCCAGTTACCCTTCGCTCTAATTCATTATCCCTGTACCTTTAATTCCCTCCAGAACTTATTGATCCCTCCGGCCCTTCCCAGGGCAACCACGACCGAGCCTCAGGTGGAGGGGTACGCACATCAAATCCCCCTACGAAGGCTACCATGGAGGACTTCAACAGTGAAACCGACAGCGACTACACCAGCTACTGGAGAGATTGGGTATGCGACGATCCACCCCATCCGAGGGCAACAATGCTAACCGCGTCAGTTCATCTCCTCGCGGGGCAACGAGTACTTCTGCGAGATCGACGAGGACTACCTGACCGACCGCTTCAACCTCACTGGCCTTAACACCGAAGTCGAATACTATCAATATGCTTTGGATCTGGTCACCGATGTCTTCGACCTTGATTGCGACGACGACATGCGCGAGCGGATTGAGAAATCGGCACGGCAGCTCTACGGGCTCGTCCATGCCCGGTACATCGTTACCACGCGGGGTCTAGCGAAAATGGTTTGTGCTGCGCACTCCGTGAGACACCGATTTGCTTATATTCTACCTAGGTCGACAAATTCAAGAAAGGCGAGTTCGGGAAGTGCCCGCGCGTGATGTGCGATCAACACCCCCTCCTTCCCATGGGTCAGAGCGACATTCCCAACGTCTCCTCGGTCAAGCTCTACTGCGCCAAGTGCGAAGACCTGTACAACCCCAAATCCACCCGGCACGCCGCCGTGGACGGCGCCTACTTCGGCACCTCCTTCCACAACATCCTCTTCCAAGTCTTCCCGCAGCTAGTCCCGCTGAAGTCCACGCGACGGTACGAGCCCAAGTCGTTCGGGTTCCGCGTGCATGCGTATGCGGCGCTGCAGCGGTGGCAGGACGATAAGCGGGATGAGATGCGGATACGGTTGCGGAGAGCAGGGGTGGATTCGGGGTTTGAGGAGGATGATGATGAGGATTTTGATGAGCCGGACGAGGTGGATATGGATGCGGAGAATCTGGATAATCCCCTGAATGACCCGCGAGTGAATCGAACGACTGTCTGAAGAACATCAAAATGGACTCTTTTACCTTACAATTGATTCGTCTATACATACGGTTGAGTTTACCGGTCCATTGGATCCGTCATGCCAAAACCCGTAGTCTATGTGGCGTCTAATGCATCCTGGACGATTTGATATTGGATGGATCAGTATCGATGTGGCCATGTGGGTGGGCTGTCTGGACTGGGTAGTCCGGCTGGGCAGGACTCGCCCGCAGATGTCAGAGTGGGGCACACTGAATAGACAGTGAACCCCGCCATCTGATACTGAAGTTTCCACACCAGATTCCAACGTCCCACTGCCTTCAACTACTTCCAAATAGTTACTTATATGATTAATATCAATTGGTAAACGCCGAATTTTGCCAACATGTTCAAGAAAGAGTGCGTTTTATCTGTAACATAAGAGTGTTGCGACCGTCCAGCTAACCCGCCTGTAGAATCCCTCCTGGGACCAAATCGAAGGTCAAGTCCTCCGTGCAACGCGGCATCCGAAGCAAAGCGATCGAGACGTATCCACTGCTAGAACCTTACATGGACGAAATCATGCCGAAGAAGGAGCAGCTAGACATGATCAAACTGTACGTGCTGCGCATTTTTTCCCCGAGTCTGCCATTCGAAATCTGACACCCGCATGCAAGCCCCGACCGAGTCACTCTATACGCCCTCTCCGCATCGCCCGTCGTCCCGCTGTTCTGGCAACACATGGACGACCCCCTCATTCCGCACCTCCGTCTCGTGCACCGCTTCCCTGATTGCTTCCACCGAATACGCATCGACCGCGGAGCGATCCGCTTCGTCCTGTCCGGCGCCGCGCTGATGACCCCCGGCGCGACCTCCCCGGGCGGCCGGCTACCGGAGGCGGACGGCAACGGCGAGGAAGACTACCGATATGGAACCGAGGAGCTGGCGCCGGGGACGGTGGTGGTGGTTGAGGCGGAAGGGAAGGAGAATGCATGTATGGTGGGGCAGTTGAAGGTGGGGACGAAGGAGATGAAGGCGACGAAGAAGGGCGCGGCGGTGGAGGCAGGGCATTATTTGGGGGATGGGCTGTGGAATTTGCATTTGGATTGAAGGGGGCGCGATGTGAGGGACATGGAGGTTTCGTAAAGTGGAGGGCGCGGGATTCCACGCGTGCATATCACGGACAGGTTCTGTTGCGCGACACGGGTTGCGGCGGTCATGCATGGGTTCTCGTCGGAGTTCATCACACGGACAATCATGATTGGCCATAGAATATTGTCTTCGACGTTCTGTACCCCGTTACCAACATATCATCATTACCGTCCAGCCCCGTCCCCGGCGCCGCTTCCACCACCTTGTCCGCCCATAAAGTTGCGTGCCCTAGCCTCATGTTAGCAAGCTGGTTGTGGCCTTCAAAGGTGACTTGAACTTACATTTCCGCAATGGACGGATCGCTCATCAGGCTCGACAGATCCGGCATGCCACCACCGCCTCCCTGCCCGCCCCCGGATCCGAACTGCTCGGCCATCTGCCGCAGTCGGGGGTTGTTCAACACGTCGTTCATCGCGTCCGGGTTGCTCATCATGTTCTGCGCCATCTGCCGCATCATGGGATTGTTCATGATGGAACTGAAATCCGGCATCCCACCGCCGGCGCCACCACCGCCGCCACCACCCAGCATACTAGCTAGACCAGAGAGATCGGGCATCCCCCCCGAACCAGCCCCGCCCCGCGCGGACGCCCCAAGATCCACACTATCCTCCTCCCCTGCCTCCTCCTCCTCATACCTCCGCTTCGCCGTCTCAAACCCCTTCTTCATCGCCGCGCTCCCCCCGTTCCCCTCCGCCTCAATCCCCGCCCCGTACGCCTCCATACTCCCCTTCATATCCCCCAGCGCGAACCGCGCCAGCCCCAGCCGGCTCCACGCCTTGTTGTACTTCGGATCCGCTGCCACCGCCAGCTCCGCGTCCCCCGCCGCCTCCGCGTGCCGGCCCGCGCCGCTGTACGCCGCCGCGCGGTTCGAGAGGTAGATGGGATTGGTTGGAGTGATCGCGATGGCCTGCGTGTACAGCTCGATCGCAGTGGGGTAGTCCTTCGCTGCCATGGCCGCGTTGCCCTGTCCCTTGAGCCGCTCCGCCTCGTCGTTCTTCGCGGTGGGCGTGCTGACGGGGGGGGAGGTGGGCGTGCTCGTGGCCGGGGTGGCGGGGCGCGCCTCGCTAGCCGACGATGCGCCCGTGGTGCTGGCGGTGCTCTTGCCTTTGAGCTTCTCGTAGACGCCGTAGATGCCGACGAGGGATTGGCCGCCTAGGGCGTCGGCGACGGCGGATTTGTCCGAGGCGTCGACTTTGAAGGCTTCGGCGATGCAGTTGGAGGCGATTTCGAGGGATTCGGCATCTTCTTGGGCAACGGTGCCGTCGGTGGCGGAGGTGGAGAGGAAGTCGAGGATGGCGAGGGCGAGGCGCTTCTTGGAAGCGTTGAGAGAGGTGGCCTTTGAAAATGTTAGCATGGGGTGAACTAGCTGAGTTGCGGTTTATGTCGACCAACCATTCTCGATGTAGGTACGTATTGTCTATTTGGGATACGTGGAAGTAGTCTTTATAAAGGAGCGAAATTCCTCACTTGCATGGAATATCAGAATGCTTCTCTACTTGGGGTGTGATGTAGTGGCGTTCAGATGCCCGTGCCCTTAGATTTGACCAGCGCCCAGCGGGCAGCAATGGCTTAGGTTTGATGCCTCAGGCAATAAGGCTTTAGATTATGAATGGTTCCCTCATCTGAGTCAGCAGTGCGAGTCTCCCAGTTGTCCAAACAGTCCAATTCTGGTGATCGTCTTCAACTGCTACTCTGCCAAATACACTGTCACTCTCTCCTCTGCGCGACATTTCATGATGAATATTAATATCTGGTGCTTCTTTAATGCCTGGAAAATTTAAATCCCCATTCTCTCGAATGTGCCGTCTTTATACTGAGCTTGGAGCGATATGTCTGGGATACTTTTTATAATCCCTCGCTCTGTGCTGCGTCGGATTGGTAAACCAGCAGCCATTGTCATGAAGAAGTACTGTGAACTGCCAGGTCTTGTGTCTTATATCTGTATCTCCGTGTCATGTCTGCCTCAGATTGTAACGCGACTCGCTGTTTCGCTCTCGCTGCTTCTCACTGCCCCTATATCTTGCTACGGCTGACAGATGGAGTCTCCGGATCTCGTATGCCCGTCTTATTGTCAGCGAGCTGCTTCCGAAGAATCTTCGTTTGCGCGTTTCTCGGA
This sequence comes from Eremomyces bilateralis CBS 781.70, assembly GCF_010015585.1. NCBI lineage: Eukaryota > Fungi > Ascomycota > Dothideomycetes > Eremomycetales > Eremomycetaceae > Eremomyces > Eremomyces bilateralis. Next base: position 719,305 of record NW_022985071.1, read on the forward strand.
AGCACCGTCACCTCATGAACCCCTCCCCTCAGCTTCTTATATCCGCTGACCTTACTGTCCACCAGCTGCCGAATCTTTTGGAGGGCCTTGACTTTCTCTTCCCGTGTACGAACGTGCTCCTTGAGAACGACATAGGCAGTGGGAAGCTCGGTCAATTGCTCCTGGTCCCATACGCTACCCACAGCAGCCTCCGCAATATCCGGATGGGACGTCATGTAGGTCTCGAGTTCCGTGGGGCTGACTTGGAACCCTTTGTATTTGACCAATTCCTTGGTTCGGCCAACAACGGACAAATATCCTTCCTTGGAGAACGTGCACACGTCGCCGGTATTGTACCAGCCGTCGCCTTTGAACGCATTCCTCGTCGCTTCTTCGTTAAAGATGTATCCGGACGTTAGATTGGGTCCTCGAAGCCACATTTCACCCGGTCCGCCTGCGGGCGCATCTTTCGAGCCATTGTCGGCACGAAGCACGGCTTCTATTCCGGGGAGAAGGTTGCCAAGCTGTCCAAGCGGAACGGTTTGTCGCTGTTTCTGATATACAACAAACGGCGCCGCTTCAGTCATACCATAGAGCATGATCGTTTTCCAATTGCCTTTGCTTAGTAGCCTCTGGTATGTTGCGTCCTCCACTGGAAGGCCGCCGCAGACCAGGTAGCGCACGCTCGAGAAGTCATACCGTTTGGTAACGTCGGAATTCGCCAATGCCAATGCCACCGTTCCCACGGCCTGGGCCGCCGTTGCTTTGTTGTCCTGGACCATCTTCCCGAACGTTTCCAGATCATATGACGGCATGATGCAGTGGAGGACACCACACCAAGGACCAAGGAAGAGGGGGATCGTCGTGTTTGCGATATGCACGAAGGGCGTATACGACACGATTCGATCTCCAGCCGTCCAGTGGTCCGGATCGTGCTTGTGGAGCTGCAACACATTCGCCACATAGTTGAAATGCGTCAACGCCACGCCTTTCGGATTGCCAGTCGTTCCACTAGACAAGTGGATGGATGCGAGCCGGGTTTTCGTGTCCTTATAGTGCGGCACGTCAAGCCTTCCCTCGCCCAAGAGCCCCTCGACATCCGGATGCGTGGCGGACTTGCCGAGGACGGTGACCAGTTCCGGCACGTCGAAGTCTGCCCCTCCTTTTTCTTGAGCGAGCCGGATGGCGTCGAGAACAGTCGGCAGCACCTGACCGTATACGAGGATGACGTGAGGTTTGGAGACGGTGAGGGCATGGGCGATCTCGGCGGCCTTCAGAGCATGGTTAATGGGACATGCTACTCCGCCAACCCACAGAACCGCGTGGAACAGTTCAATATATTCCACGCAGTTCGGGACAATGATTGCCCAGCGGCTTTGGTCGGGGGGGTTGAAGCGTTGTTTAAATCCCGAGGCAAAGCGGCCGGCGCGATCTCGCAGTTGTCCGATGCTCAAGGTGCGGCCAGTAAGGCAGTCTCTGGATATCAAATGCGATTCGGGGAGATCATTCCGAGCAGATGTATGTAGAAGTTCTGTTAGGTTAAGGTCATTTGGTACGGAAATCGCCTCGGTGGCGTATGTTCGCATTATGGGACACTAGGGAGAGTTGCGGTATGTAGAGGCAAGGCACTAGGGTAGTATATCACTATTTTAAATCGATACGAATTCCGACGGGAAATCAATTGAAATATATCCTTTTATGTTTGTCTATGTAAATTAGCCTTGAGTTCCTTCGTAGTGTTTCCTGGGCGATTCTCCTCAAAGTTACCATCCGGATCCTAGTGAGGGGCTTCGATCCGAATCCTCGGCCACCTTCACATTCCCGTCCGCCTAAGTTCAGCACCAACGGCTGTCAACGACCAGTTAGACGGCGAGTACACAAGATGGCGCAGCCCTCCGTAGACGGTGCTCCGTCGAAGTACGCGATTCAAGAAGCCGCTCGGGAAGGGAAAAGTGAGCCGCTTTACCATTTACGATCCCTGCATTCAGTTGCTAACGATGACGCCGTAGCAACCGTGGTGGAATCACTGCTTCATGTAAGGCTGCCTGGGATCCGGAATTTATATATCTAGAGAATCCCATCTGACGTTCCTTGCAAAGGCCAGCCCGAAGCTTGTAAATGCTCACGATGAAGATGACCGACTCGCTCAGCACTGGGCGGCATCGTACAATCACCTGGACATCCTCCAGCTACTGGTCCAACAAAGTGCATTTGACGTCGACGCACAGGTATGGTGCTTTCCCAAAGCTATTAATCCGTCGTCTTCGGAGTTGTTAGAATTCGAAACTAATGGAAAAATAGGATGGTTCCGGCTGGACCGCCTTGATGATGGCATCGTCGATCAAAGACGGGGAGGATGCCGTCGAGCTGCTGCTGCAGAGGGGGGCGGATGTAACCATGACAAGTCCGATATTCCTTTCCTATCTCAAGAGACGATTGAAATTAATGGTCGGGTTCAGATAACAATGGACAGGTTAGCTGCCAACATCAGTCCCGCGGCGCCCCTAGACCAGAGTACTAACTGCGTGGAAGACCGCTCTCCACTTCACAGCCTCGAAGAACAACCTCGACATCGCCAAGCGGCTGATCGCGCACAAGGCATCGGCGCGCACTAAAGACAAGCGCGGTCAGCTTCCGCTGCATCGCGCCGCAGCGATCGGTTCACTGCCCATGATCAAACTGCTCCTGAGCAGTCGAAGTCCCGTGAACGCAACGGATGTGGATGGGCTCACGGCACTGCACCATGGTGAGTCAAGGGAGCGTGCCCGCACTGCGACGGTCGGGCTAATCAAGATCACAGCGATTTCTGAAGGGCATGGGGAGGCGGCGATGCAGCTGCTCAGAGAAGGGGCGGAGTCGGATAAGAGGGATTTAGGGGGACAGCTTCCCATTGATCTAGCCCCTGATGGAAAGGTAAGAGGAATGTCGACCGCCGGCTATGAAACCAACTGACACTGAAGTAGATTCGCAACTATATCCTCCAGAGCGCCGAACGGGAAGGGATAGAGATACAGCAGACGTAAACCTTGCGGCACCTTTCTTGCCACACAATGTATCCAATGACTGACACGTATGCGATCAAACACGGAACCATGTCCTAGTGAAATTTGCCTTGCCAGTAAACGCACCTCCTCCAATCTCGAGCGTATTCACTTTTTCATCACCGTACTCTCCGCTAGTTCCCGCAACATATTTTTCAAATCCACCACATCATTCTCCAATTCCTCCACCCGCTCGCTCTTCTCCCCATACATCTGCAGCGTCGTCTCGTACCGCCGGTCCAACCCCTGCAAATCCGCCCCTAGCCTCGCCACCTGCTCTTCCAACCCTCGCGCCTGCTCCGCCTCCCGCATCAGCGCCACCGCCTCCTCCCGCGCCTCATCGCGTTGGGCGGCGACTCGAGCCAGCTCCTCGCGATGGACCGCCTTCTCCGCTTCCAGGCGCCGCACCGCGGCACTCATCCGCTCGACGAGCTGCACGGACGGACCCGCGCCGACGGTGCTGACGGAGAGCATGTCGGCGATCGTGCGGCGCGGGCTGTTGGAGGTCGCCGTGTCGAGACCCTCGTCCGGGTCGATGGTGTGAATCGACGGAGGTGTTCCCGAGAAGCCGGGGGCTTTGCTGAAGCCGCCGGATGCGCCGTTGACGCCCAGTCCGAATTGCGATAGGGAGGACGGGAAGGAATCTTGTCGTTGGGGCGTACCGACCATGTCCGGGGTTAACGACGGGAGAGTCGAAGTGCGCCGGCTCGGGGGTCGGCCAGAGTCCACGGGGACGGACAGGGGGGCTAGATCGGATGAGATGGCGCGTCCGCTGCGTCGACTGTGCGGGCCGAGGAAGTCGTTTCCGGAAAATTTACGATTCAAGGAGGCGGACGGGGAATCGGCTCGAAGGAAGCTATTCTCTTGCGCTGGGCTGGACACCGTCTCCATGCGGATCTTCGAGCGCTCCTCGTCGATCCGGTGTTGCACATCCTGTTCCCATGCTTTCTTCTCCCGCTCGAATGCGTCCTTGGCCATACTCAGAGCATTTTCGGCGTCGTCCAGTTGTGATTGAAGCCGCTGGAGCGCGCTGGCAGTGTTTTCCGCGTCCATTTCGAACGATCGGACCCGCTCATGTGCAGCATCCAACTCCTCTTCCGCGCGTCGGGATTTTATGTTGGCTTCCCGGGCCCGTTTCCTGAGCTCCCCTTCGCGTCGAGCGACCTCGTCTCGCTCCTTCTCGACGGTAGATAATCTAGCGTTCAACATGTTCTCGATCCCCTGCCAGTTCTCGCGCGCCACCGAATATTGGGTTTGCAGCGTCTCGATTTGGCGGAGGAGCTTGACCTGCGAATCACCGTTCTCACTCGACGATACTTCTTCGGACTTCGTTCGGAGAAATTCCAGTTTCCCTTCCAAGTTCTGGCGGTTTTAGTGAGGCTCAGGATGTGTACGCTGGAAATTAAACTTACCAATATTTCGGCCTTCAACTCCGACTCTGCCAGCTTGGTCTTCTCCTGTTGCTGTGATAGTTGCTCCTTGATCCCCTGAATTTCCGAACGGGCCCGATCCTCAGCGAGCTTCTTCTCGATGCTTGCATTCTCCAACTGATCCGTGAGGTCGACCACCGTCCGTTTTTCAGCTTCCAGCGAGTCGGCGTGCACGCGGCTTTCCGCATCGATCGCACGGTCGTTGGCTTCCGTGAGCTGCCGTTTCAGGTCCGCTATCGTCAAGGCCGCCGCCTCTCGATCCAATCGCAGCTGATCCACATCCTTCTCCAACCTTCCAAGAACTTTCATCCGCTCGATCGCCTGCCGCTCATTTACTTCCGCCCGTCGAGCTCTTTCGGTCGCCTCTGAAGCGTTTCGCTCAGTAGCGTCGAGCCTTTTTTTCATCTCCCCTAGCCTTTTGTCCTGCACCGACGCATCGGCGCGTAATTTCTTGATGGCGGTCATGTGCTGTAACTCCTTCTTCGACAACGTCTGGCCTTCGTCCATGAGAAGAGCAATCTGTTCTTCCTTCTCAGCCAGTTTTCTGTCGAGAGAGCCTGCCTCCGCCGATTCCTTTGCGTGACGTGCTGCCTCAGCAGCGGATTTGGCGAGGTATTGTAACTTTGCTTGAAGGGCATCGATTCTTTCTAGATGTGCATGCATTTCTTCTGACCGCTGTCGTGATTCCTCCTCGTACTTTTTCCGGAGCTCTTCGACATTGTCCTCTCCGTAAGTAAGCGCATGGTCCGCTGCGCCGGCGGTAGCCTCATCCTGAGGAGGTTCCGATATTGCAGGTATCTCGAGGGAGGGCTTCGCGCTGGGTGAGTCGGTTGATAACCTAGGCAGAGGCTCTTCTGGGACGCTTGGTGCGTTCAAGGACGGATGTGCAGGCTGGATTTCCGATTCCGAAGTGTCGTGGTCTTTGCCCTTATCCACCACCTCCTGCTGCAATTCCGACAACGTTTCCGATACCCGAGACTCCAAGCTTCCACGTCCAGCATCTGTCGCGATCCCCGGGCTTTCCACACGGGAAGGTGTTTCGGACGATAGTCGACTTCCTGGTCGTGAACCATCATTGTTCTTGGCCACAGCTTTCGCTAGTCGATCTTGTAAACGTCCATTTGCTCGGTTACGTGATGAAGATCGCTCTATAACAGTATGTTAGCATGAAGGCACCGTGATCAAGACAACATCCGCGGGCGCACCTTTCTCTTGACCAGCTGCTGTTGATTTAGCCCTCTTGACTTCTTCGTCTGTCGTCTGGTTTCTTGCCGCAGCCTTTTCATCCTCCGCAAGGATCGAATCGAGCCGTGACTCTAGCCCTGCGACAGCTCCTGAGAGCAGAGAACTCCAGCCTTTGGGCTTTTGCGATGCCATGCCTGCCGAGCGGTGGACGTGTAGACGAGAAGCCTTCAAATATGTGGCCGTGTGGCCTGTCGGCACAGCACAATGTCCTTGCTGTGACGTCTGCTTCAGGAAAACTTATATCGTGACTTGGAACGCATCGCAGCAATCACAGCCAGGTAAGACGTTTGGCAGACTGGAGTCGAGATGAGAATGACGAGGGATTTACTGAACGATGTGGGCTGAATTGGAACTGCTCTGGACTCCCGCGGCCCGGCATGTACAGGGAGGACAAGAATGTTGTTACGCTTGTAGTTCCCTCCGTTAATCGTTAGACGGTGTACGTAACGTTGTACCCCTTCGATGGTGCAGTACTGGCTTGACCGGGGATTGGCCGGCCCATCACAAGTCACGAGATTTCGTGTTCTTTGACGTTTAAATTAAACTTTTAAGAGGATGAAGCCATCTAACCAAATAAGGTTTAGATCGGTGACTGCCCTAGCGAAGGAGATATAAATAACTACATAACATCTAACTAACTTCAGCAGGGCGCAGGCCCCGTTTCTTGCACTCATTATGCAGCCGTTCCTTCCTTCAACAACGGTCGAAAACAGCAAGACCGTCCATGAACAGTTAACCAACCGTTCAAAAACCGTTAGAAGACTGTTCAAGAAAAATCTTACCGTTGAAGCAAGTACCTGGCTACTTAACGGTAAAACAAACCATATCTTGCGCCCTGCTGTTAACTTAACTAACTTAACTAACTAAGTTAACTTAACGTAATCCACCAGCGAGTCGCCCAAACCACCGAGTCGCCCACCTCAACCGTGGCCCACTACCGTAACCTGAATATCTCAACAACTACTGAAGCAATTTATTAATTAGGAAGTAGGCTAGGATCTACGTTTTCTGTTATAGCTAATTGAGGCATTGTACAGGTCTCAACGCGATGTCCTGGCTCGCGACAGCGTCCGCAACGTCGCTGGCGCCTTGCGGGAACGTCATTAGAAGTACCATTTTCACTGATTATATCTTGATCCCGACGTTGTACAGCTAATTCAAGCCCATCAGTAATTGAGCGCGTATTAGCGCCCTTAAGCACCTTTTTTTTGCGTTGTTTGCGCTTTGATAGCGTCTCGTTTGCCTTCCGAAGCTTTCCTATCTCGACCTCCATGATTGAAGCTCCGTGCGCGACCATTTGAACACCCTTTTCAAGGCTTGAAAAGCTTTCTAAAAGCGGTGTTGGGGAGGTATTTTGATCTCTTTGAAGGCGCTGTCGTATGTACTCTGTTTGGGACCTTATTTCAGCGACGTTGCGTGGTGTTTGCGACTCCCATTGAGTGATCTCTGGTAATGGCGTCGGGGTCTGTAATCGGACATCAAGCTTTGAAATAACAGCTTCTGGATCGAAAGGCACTAATCCTGCGCCTTTGAAGGCGCCCTGGATATTCTCCGTAGCAATTGCTTTTTCGAAGGCGGTCTTGAAAGCAGGTAAAAAGTCCTCTTTCGTGATGTGGTTGATGCGGCACCGGATAAAGTCCTCAATCTCCTTGCTATACGCGCGCTTTAATGGCCCAAAACAGCCAACGTCGAGGGGTTGTAGCAAATGAGATGAATGCGAAGGCATGCAGAGAGTAATAATCTTCTGGTCCTTGCAGAAATCCTGGAATTGGATAGTGTCATGGCTGTTATGGCCATCCATAATCAGAAGCCGATAGGCGCCAGTCGTACGGTCTTCTGTGAAGCGATTAAAATGCTTTAACCACTCAAATCCATGCTCAAGGGACGTCCAGCCCTTCTCGCTAACTGATAGAACCCAATCAGGCCTATCCGCAATCGCCTCGTACCAGGTATTGTAATGTCGAGCGCTTTTGAAGATGATGAAGGGTGGGACAATCCAACCTTGCGCGCTGGCAGCAATGATCGATGTCACCCATTCTGTATTGCCTGGCTGCAAGGTTTTTGGAGTCTGACGTCGTTCGGTACCCGTGATGACCATGCGCGTCCCGATTACGCCCATTTGAAAGCCAACTTCATCAAAGTTGTATGTATCTTCATCCAGGATACCGTATTTTGCCTTCACGTTGCGTACGAGGCGAAACCACGCGCCAATAATCTCTGGATCTTCGTTCAGGGCTCTTTTATAGTCGTACTTTCGATTAACACGTGTTTTGAGCTCTGGAACGCGTTGTACGAATCTTGAAGGCCAATTGATACCAACGTGAGCCTGACCGCGATCGCTGAGTAGCTTGTTGGCTATATCTCGCAACATATCGTAATTGAGCTGAAATCCGCGCGCGTCGACATCGAGGCAGTAGTCGATAATCACCCTTTCTTCCATATTTGAGAGCTTTTTCGAATTCGGGACACAATCGCTTCGTGCAGTCATTCCGTTGCGGCGGTCACGTAAGGTACTCCACGGGACGTTGTAAGCTTTTGCAGCTTCTCGAATTGATTGAACTTGGTCTTGTTCGATAGTCTGGATGGCTAGGTTCATTCTAGCTTCATTTGAAGGTAATTAAGGGCTCTGTTGTTGAGACATTGCGAAAAAATCGTGATGATCGCTGTTACGGAGATGAAGTGGGCGACTCGGTGGTTTGGGCGACTCGCTGGTGGATTACGTTAGTTAAATAGTTAACTTAACTTAGTTAATGCTAGTAATTACATCACAGCATGATGCCGTATATAAAGCCATGCCCGGAACCGATTACTCCACAAGCTTGATACAAACCTTGCCAATGTGAGTCCCCGAAGACGCATACTCATAAGCGTTTACCACATCCTCCTGCGTGAACTTAAACTCCCTCTCAACCGGTAGGCGAAGTTCTTTGCGAGCGACAAATTGAACCACCTCTTCGAGCAGCTGAGTAGAACCGACGATGACGCCACGCACGACAGCGCCCTTAGAAAGTGCTAGACCAGCTACATCAGGCATCTCGGACTGCTTGGCTTGCGACAGAAAGCCAATAACGGAGACATTTCCACCCATCTTGACGCAATTCAGGCTCTCTGCAATGGTGCCCGAGCCATCATTCTCGAGAACATAGTCTACACCTTCGCCATTAGTGAGCCTCAAAACTTCCTTGGACCACTCCGGATGGGTTTTGTAGTTGACACCGTGATCGGCACCAAATCTGGATTTGGCCAGTTCGAGCTTCTCATCGCTGGAGGAGGTCACAATGGTGGTCGCACCGGCAGCTTTAGCCAAAATTAAGCCAGTAATCGCAACACCTCCAGTTCCTGATTTGACGTCAGCAAAAATTGGTCGTTATTCTTCCTCTATGTCTAGTATAGATCTTGTATACCTTGGTATAAGACAGTCTGACCCGGTTTCAGAGGCAGGTTGGCCATACAGAGCGTTCCAGGCAGTCACGCCGGTGCAGACCACAGTCGACCATTCTGAAAAGTTCTGAGGCGAGTCTTTCCGGATTTTTACAGCCGATGTGGCAGGAATATTGACGTACTCGCGGAGAACCCCATCGATTGGGCCGCCTTGGCCATGGAACTAGTCCATTTGTTGTCCATAGAGATTCGTGATATCAAAGGTACCGACGACATGATCCCCCACCGTGATTTTTTAAACCCCCTCTCCAACCCTGACGACGATTCCGGCCGCATCGGAACAAGGGATCACCCTATCCTTCACAGGGTATGGGTATTTTGACGTGGCTATCACAATGTCGCGGTAGTTCAGCGAAACACTATGAACCTTGATCAAAACCTCGTGCTTGGCTGGCTCAGATATCGACTCCTGGAACGCCTTTAGGCTGCGTACGGATTTTCTTTCGCCATCAATGCGGATCACGCTTTGTGACATGTTGATAAGATATAAGAATGACAATGCTGAGGCAACCTTAAGAAAGATGAGGCTGGAGAGATACTTATAAATTTGCTCGATTTGCTCGGCTGGTTTGGGAGATGGCGGATTATATATCTAAGTTGGTGAGCCAATTGTGTCATCATACGGAGTATAAGGTAACTAGCTAATAAATAAGTGTCACACTAAGGTCATCTGACTTCAGTGCGTGTTGAGGGCTTTGCTCGGAGATGTCCATCCAATACATCGCTCTTCTCTCTCATACGTGATCTTTGCTCGATTGGAGTCTTCTCCACACAAAGCATCCCATCACCCATACCTAGGGCGATTCAAATGCTGATTCGTCTAACCTGCCTTCTTAATGAAGATTTGAAGCTTATATCCGACGTATAAAGGAGTGCAGGTAACTCCCTATGCATCTCCATGATTAGGAACGATCTCGGGTTTACCTCGGAGACGAGCTCGGTAGAAGTCCGGAACTGGGGATATTGTACGCCACCTCCGCACTCCATGTCGTGATACGTTTGCCAGTCTTATCTTTTGGCAAGTGTTTTCAGGACTGAACGTCAACGAGGTGGTAATTATGCCTCATGTCTCCTTCACATTCAGTTGAATTTGACTTAGCATCCAGGTCACTGAGCCCATAATCGACACCCACTAGATTGTTGTTCATCTGATCCAGGCTATTCAGGATGGCGATAGCTGTGAGTGTGACCTTGACGTGCACCAGAAATTCGTTCGAATCTGTCCTTTCGCATCTTGCAATGCGTCATTATTCGGACTTCTGAGTCAATGTTGTGTCAAGGCTGATACTGGCCAGGCGGTAGGGCAAATATGCTCAACGTCCAGCATGATGGATAATCTGCTCCAATGCCAGAATCTGGTTCAAAAAGCAGCTTCTGCCGGAGCAAAAGTTAGTACTGTCTTATCTTTCCGAACCATATTTTGTAAACCCGACGTCAGTTGTTGATCTCGAATGTTGAACAAGGAAGCAGGCTATCTTTTTCCCTGAGGCCAGTGATTATATCGCCTCCTCGGCTGCCGAGTCCGTATCCTTGGCCCGGTCCCTCGAGGAGAGTGACTTCGTCCAAGGCCTGCAGCGGTCCGCAAGCGAGAATAAGATCCATATCAACGTCGGAGTCCATGCCCCGGCCGAAGGGGGCATCAGAGTCAAAAATCTGTTGTTGTGGATCGATGACAACGGGAAAATTACCGAGCAATATCAGAAACTGCATCTGTTCGATGTCGAGATAAAAGATGGGCCCGTTCTACGTGAGAGCCAGTGAGTTATCGGAGGGATTTCGGACCCGACGCTTGCTAAGCCTATTGTAGCAGCGTGGAGAAGGGTGATAGCATTCTGCCTCCATTTGACACCGTTTTGGGTAGAGTTGGCCTTGCCATTTGCTTTGATGTACGGTCTTCCATCCATATCGTCCGTTGTCATCGCTAAGTCCTGATGTTCCAGCTCCGATTTCCGGAAATCTCCGTGGCGCTGAGGCGACGGAACGCCGACATCATCACTTTCCCTTCGGCATTCACTATACCGACAGGCAAGGCCCACTGGGAAGTGCTGCTGCGAGCGCGAGCCATTGAGACGCAATCGTACGTCGTAGCAGCCGCTCAGGTTGGCCAGCACAATGAGAAGCGGGTGAGCTACGGGCATAGTATGATTATATCTCCATGGGGTTCCGTTTTGGCCGAGTTAGGTGGTGATTGGAACGGTGGGCCCGAGTTGGCGACAGCAGAGATCGACCTGAGTTCAATAGAGAAGATAAGAAAAGAGATGCCACTATTGAGGAGGACGGATGTATACCCGGAGATATAGCCCGATCAATTGATTGGATCGCAGCGTGCATGTTGCGAACGATAGTAAATATAACGAACTGTAACGAGCCCGACAACAAGAGAGCAAATGGGGTATCATTAACACCGGACACCGGGACGGTTCTCCTCACAACGCCAAACAGAACCATGGAAAGTTAAACAAAAGCTTGAACCACCAGACCTTCAGACCATCCCTGTGATGGAAGGGACAGGTTATTAAGGAGCACTTTGCCCATGAGGACCACCCGAATCTTAGCGTCCCCCTCCAGCTAAAACATAGTCAGCAACGAGATAGACCAATTATGGCAGGGTCAACATACCTGGCATTTGTGCCTGATTCGACGAACCAGGACCTCGACATTGTCATCTCTCCGGATCCTACAGGTAATGTCTCTGGCTGCCGTCGCAACCCTGACCGGCACTCGAACTATATGCTCCTCTGGAACTTCTGGTTCTTCGGGAGCCTTCGCCTTGCCCTTGGCGTCCGAGTTGTGACCGTCATGAGCATGTCCGTTCCCCGCGACTGCCACCAGCGCCGCGGACATTCTGGAACCCCCCTGACCTTCCACAACTCCGAGCGGATCGGTGACGACCCACGCCGGGACGAAATAATGATTGCCACGCTCGTCCCACACGCCACCTCTCAGCTGGGTGCGCGTGCGTCGGGGAAGCAGGCCGGCCCGCCTGGCTTCTTGGTCCGCGATGTCTTTGCCCTCGACCCACAGGCGTCCGGATGGACAACTCAGCCCCGATGCGCGAAGGATGGCCGTCGCCGTCGCCAAGTTCGATTCGCCGCCGGAACGAATGACGTCGCATGCGCTGCGAAGGGCGCTCCAAGCGTTCACGTCCCCGCCCACCTGCGTATCGAAGAACGCCTCGCGCTCGCTCTCGAGATACCGGCGTGTGAGCGGCATCTGCACCGAGCTATGAGCAATTGAGCTGGGTCCGTCGGCACCTGTTGGTGCAGCGGCTACATAGTTTCTGGATGGTGGATTGACGTCCTTTGGAGATGGGGGACTGTCTAAACTCCAATTGTCGCCTCGGCCGCCCCGATGCCTGGAACGCCCGGAGCCGGATGGGATAGCAGCGGCTGTAGATACGCCTCCTTCGCCCGTTCCATCGCCCGTATCAGGAGCAAGCCGGGCTGTTGATGCTGTTCGAATGTCTCCAACTGAATTATTTGCGCTAAAACCCGCCCCTCTTGCATTAGATAAACTGTCTCGTGTGGACTGAGGAATGTAATTCGTCGCGTACACTTGTCCAATGGCAGAAACGTTAGTTTGAGCAGTTTGCTCGCCGTTATCTGCAGTCCGAGAGACACAGCAACCCTGCAGACGGAACAATTAGCTGATAGGTTCCCATATACTCTCACCTCCCTCCAGCAACCATACCATGACGTCGTCTTTTGCCCGTATAATTGCTTTTTATAGGGACCTTGAGGTCGGGGCCTTTGCGGTGTGTTCGATAGCGGTCAAAAGATCGAGTGGAGACGGTAGAGTCGATGACTGTGACGAAACGTGGTGCGGGAAGCCTTCTGGATGCGACCAAATTCCCGCAGTGTGGGAGAAGAGGTTTCTAAGCAATGAAGGTCACCTCGATCTACCCGGTTCGATGCGTTGCAAGCTGACTTGGACAGCAAGATCGGAAACGAATGTCCAGCCCTTGGAGCCGATGGCTCGCCCGGATCCAAGCATGAGAGGAGTCAGGAGGGGTCCGATAGCGTCCTCATGGCAAGCTGATTCCTTACGCTTGCGACGGGTAGAGTAGGGTATGGTAGGAGCAAAGGAAGTTATGGTATGGTGCGAATCCAAAGTCAAATGAATGTTCTGCGATCCGAGATGGCATCAGGAAGTTGATGGATACTACGTAGTAGAATGATATCGTAGGTGGAGAGCTGGGGTGACCTAACCTGTTATGGACTAGCTTGTGGCGTTCACAGCGGGGCGTTTAGTCAGCCTCACCTAGGCATTAGGGACACGCGACATAGATAGGCAGAAGCACATGACCACTTCAACGACAACATCGAACGTCCTCTTTTGTTCGGATTCAAATTCTCCAACCAGAAGAATTCTATGTTTTTATTATAATTATAATTCTAGCATTGTGTCTAGTGCCATGTTCCGCCCATTGGGTTCTGAGAGGACGAAACGCGAATGAAAGAGGAGGGTAACGATGGTATTTCTGGGAGATACCTGTGCAGAAACTCTCTATCCGGAAACCCCCTTTGAGCCATTTGTCTTCCTCCAGCCATCATTTCGGGATCTTTACCTGGAAATGGATGGCCCTTGGACTTTCGTATCTCGTCATGGACGGGTTGTAGTTTGTCCAACCCCATCCAGGCTCGAGGCGGTCCATTGTTCGAGAGATCCGGTCATCATAGAGCACCACCTTGATCCTCCTTTGGCCCTTTCCATGCTTTCCATGCCTACTATTTCCGGCAATTATTGTACTTTCCGAGGTCTCGAACCAATTGATTTCTTTGTGATCTCTTCGAATCTTAAAGTCATGCTCTTAACTACGTCTTCCCCCCTCCTGAACAGCGCTATCCGGGTTAGTGTGGTGGAACATTAGAAGGGTCACTACTATGACCACGGATACGCCCAAAGATCCCGCTAATGAACATTTGGCTCAGCAAGTCGTCGGAGTTGCAGGATTTCCATCCCGCATCGCGGTTAGCCTAAAGTTGGTTGCCCCTCTACTCTTGCAAGCAGGGGATGGTCGTGCACCTGCCGTGGGGTTCCACCTTGCTCTTGCCCATGTGCACGAATTATGCCACGCGGCATGGATCATGGTGACACCAGATGATGACTATGTAGAGGCTTTCATTGGCCCGGATAACCCAACCAGTGAGTTGGGATGGCAGTGGGAGCGTCATATCGGCATGGTACATACCCTTCAATGGCATCGATCGTAGATAGCGGACCTCCCGAGCCGCCCGCCATGGCTAGATCCGGATGAGCCAAATCTACCATCCTATTCAGACTGCGTCTATGTGCGGGACTACTTAGGATGATTGAGACCATCCCCTCGTGTTGGAGATTACTTCGACATCGTCACGTTCGAGGCGAGGAGCGTCGACACGTCCCCAATGCTTTCGTAGGATCTCGTTAGTAAAGGTGTATATAGTCTACCGCAAACATTTAACGTCACACTGTATGGCCAAGTCACGGAGAAGCTAATTTGGGCGGCGCATACAATCACTGGTAGAGGTATATTCGAGGTTCGGCAAGAGCCCCATCCTTATACAAGAAAATTGGTGGCCACGAATAGTATATCATTTATGTTTTCTTCATTCATTGACCCCACTCAGGCGTCCTTCCTTTGCTCTTCACTAGTAGGGATCCAAATACAGATACCTCGCTTATCAACCTTCACGTCAGCGTATGTCCGGTAGCACACATGAGGCACGCTCCGTGCCACCGGGGCCGTGCATTTGGCAGGAATGACCCTCAGCGTCTTGTTGAAGTACCGGTCCTGCACCCTCAGCGACGGGTAGACCCAGTCGCCCTGCACCAGCGGATAGAGCACGTATTCGACTGTGCGGCGGCTCATCGGCAACAGATTCAGGGAACGGACCTTGGGGCCGCTGAAGGCGAATTCGCTGGAGGCGTCCATGGCGATGTCGAAGGTGAGGTAGTGGAGAGAGGGATTCTCGAGCGTGTATGAGAGGTGGATTAGGAGAGCGTCAGTTGTCGTCGGAGTAAGGGTCGGCGTCGACGGGGTGGATGCCCAGGACGACAGCCCTGCATGCGCAAGAACTCGAGGCTCACTGTTCGGAACCAGGAGACGCGGTACTCCCAACGTCGACGTGACGGATTCACTACTCGCATTGGCTCCCGATGACCTTCTCCACGTAATCTCCAACGACACGTCGAGCGAGATGGCTCGCCGATCGTCCAGGGTGGATTTGCGAACAGTGAGGTCGAAGGACTTGCGACACGGCTGGCGGGGCTGGAGGACTATGGCTTTCTGGTCATCGTCGGGCGTAATCGAACACACCGCTCCGGTGAGCGCAGTGGCCAGCGATAAGGATGCAGACTCGATGGTGACCTCCGCCTCGGCGAACGACACGATGTGGGCGCCGAGCCCCCACTCCTGGGCAATGCCTTGCGCTCGACCGGCCGTGTCCGAGCCGACGGCGTCATCGCTCATATGGAAGTACGAAGGCCATGGTTCAGGATGTAGTCGAGGTGCAAACTCATAGCTTGCCTCAAACGCGCCGACGAAGATGACCCCGACGCTGACCGTCTTCGATAGCGGGGTCTGTTGATCCGATTGCAGTTGGTAGGTGAGCTGAAGTTCTAGCGCATATTCAAACGGTGCCGATGGTGCCGTGAACGTGATGGTTTCTCGGCTCGTCTGCCCCGCGCTGAGAGGTCCAAAGGGATGAGAGTCCGATGCATCATGACCACCGCTGGCACCAGGGGACGAGACCGATGAGCTCCAAAGGGTCTTAATCTCCTCTTCCCCTCCGGCTCGACCGATCAATTCTGCGTGGAGTGTCCCAGTTGCTTCTTCTTCCTCGTGGTTGGCGAGATCAACATGGAGCACAACGGTCTCGTCGGTGTAATACTGTTCTTCGAGGTTGGGCAAGGTCACATCAATCTTGGGGGGCTTGGGGAGAATCGTCATGTCAGGCCCAATCTCGCCGGTGACGTGCTTTCTCCTCACACCCCTGGCGCTCCGCAGCCACCAAGCTGGTCTCCGGTCCCCCGTTTCAAGCGAATTCGAAACCCTGAAGGGGATACCGCCGGGTGCAAGCCGGTATGTGATGTTCGTGACTTTCAATTCCCCCGATCTGCGAGGGATGAAGCTGCCTTGGAACACCTTCTGTTTACCTGGAGCCATGGTGAGATTAGTAGCACTGGAAATGGTGAGCGACATCGGATCAGCCGAGTCGTCGACGAGGTCAACGTTGACCAACGTTATTCTCGAGCCATCTGTGGCATCCGAACTCTCTGGCGTATGCTGATGTGACAGTTTGATCTGCTGCAAAGGCCCTTCAAACTCCACAATAATATCTTCAAGACGCAGAGCCGACGAAGCCTCATGTGCATCGAACTCCAGCTCCAGCTGAAATGTCAGAGTGTCGGCCACATGTCCTTGGACCGCCTCAAAAGCGAAGCGGGTGTGCAGTGGAGAAACCACCGCCTGGGCGTCGAGGTGGGCACCACCGGTCGTGGCCGGGTCTATCTCAACACCATCTAAACACCTCATGAAATCATACGTGACGTCCTCGTGCTTTTTGAGCGCCCGACTCAGTAGCTCCCACTGCGTCTCCAGAATCGTCTCGATGTCCCCAACGCGATGCGCGCATTGGTTCAGGAGGTACGTGGTTTCGTTCACCAGGTCCCACCACCGTTCGCTCCGCCAACGCATCCCCTTCCAGAGCGGCTTGAGCGTGGCCAGCGCTTGGTCGAAAGCGCCGGCGTCGAACAACTCCTTTCCCGTTTGCAGCCGGAGATGGTCGACGAAGCGCCGCTGCTCGCGGCGGAAGAACTCACCGCTGGACTCGTTTAGAAGGTTGACGATATCCGCCGTGTGGTCATAGCCTTCGGATCCATCGGGGATGGGGAATTCGACGTGAGGTTCCGGGCAAAGGTATGTATCATATGTCGCTGCGCGATGGGCGACTTGCCCAGCGGGAGACTGGCCCGGGGGATTGCGATCCTCATCCGGAATCTCCATGGCGATCTGTTTCCGGTGCTTGGCATGCGTCGCGGCTTTGAGGAGCCAGTATCCCGGGTGGTGCAAATGCTGCCACGGCGAGATCCGTTCGCCGACTGGGAACGCTTTCTCGACCGGCGAGAATACCGCCTGCTCTTTCGCGTCGGCGCTCTCGGATTCCGTGCCGGACGCGGTGAACCACGGCAGCTCCGCGCGCTGGATTAGCTCGGCGAGGATCTTCGCCCACCGGGACTCCCACGCCTGCCAGCCGTAGCATGCAGTCCCCTTTCCGCGCTGGTCGATGACGATCTGCGATTGTTCGCGGTACATCGCGTAGAACTGGACGGCAGACGTCGTCTGCCCGTTCCAGAGCATACATCGGAGATTGCGCAACGCGACGACGTCCGCGAGGAGGCGGACCTCGTCCCATCGCGGAGACCAGGTCGGGGTGGTCTGGAACGGGCCGTCGGCAGCGAAGAGCGCCTCGATCGCCGAGATGTAGTGCCGGCTGGCCGCGTCCATCTCCTGTCGGAATTCGGCGAAGACGCCAAGCTTGAATTCATAGCGGACGTTCCATCCAATGGCAGGCAGCGCCTGGGATGTCCCCAGCGTCGGTGGCAGTGTCGGTGAAGGAATGGTACCTCTGCCTTTCTTCCTCCGAGAATGCTTGGTTAAATCGCGGTAGTACTCGATGCACAGCGGTGATATGGCGGAGAGAATCGAGACCACCAGTGAGGGCCGCTCCTGGGCAGATACACCGGCCGGCACGAAGAATAGGGAACTCTTCGCATCCAACCCGGTGGCGCGGCGGATATTCGACATTCGCTCGTCCACATCGGCAGAGCCCTGGACGGATTTCCCGCCCAGAAGAACGACCGCATACCGCGTTCGATACTCGCTTTTCGCTAGCGCCCCCTTGATCCGGTTGATCTCGCTCTTGAGCTGGTTGTCGTGCAGGCTGTTGGTGCTCGGGTTGGATTCGAAGGCGAAGCAGGATACGAACACCGCAGGGACGCTGTCCTGGTGCTTCGACGTCCACAGCGGAGTCATCAACCCGTCCGGGTATAGGGGCGAGTTCGGCGAGAGCGGGGAGATGGGCGAATGGAGCACGAGAGTATGATCGTGGGAGTCGGAAGCGCTGCCGAATGCTTCTAGTCCGGGTTGGTTGGTCGGGGGAGCGGCTTTCTTGGGAGGAAACTTAAACGTCTGCCACGTATTAGCATGCTGTAGATAGATCATTTCCATTCCTCATATATACCGGCCCAATTGCCTGTATCTTCAACGGCAATAACGCCCCCTTGGACCGCGCGTTTCTCCCATTCCAAGCAGTTGAAGTGCCATCGCAACTTAGAAACTCGTTCAGCAACTGCGCCGCCCCGTCGCCGTCAAGGGACCCGAACTGCGATCCGAGCTCGCCACGCTCTTCTTTGGCCGGCCGGGCGCCATGAGAAGGGAGCTTGATGCCGGAGAGCACGACTAGCGGGATGTTATGCGCGGCGTAGGATTCGGGAAAGGCGTCCATGGCGGGTAGCAAACGGGCTCTGCCGCCCTTCGGTGGAGTGGAGGAGGCGTCAGAAGAGAGGCACTGGCGGAGCACGTATGCAGGATGTGAGCATAGTTAATGGTCGGTCGCGGTTATGAGGCGGTTCCGTCGTAGCGGGTCTGATATCCGAAAGGTTGGCTGGAAGCTGCGGGAGTAAATTGCATCAGCTAGCAGTTGAACAGAGTATTACTAGTGGTACTGACATATCTGGCACATGGTCGGGAATTCGGGTTAATTCCGGAGGCAATACGGCACCAGCCGCTGCGATATGAATGTATGGAATTACTTAGATGCAATTACTTGGAACTCGGAGCTTGAGCAAGCAGAGGGGGAATATGTGAGCAAATAAGGAATATCTAGGCGGCGAGAAGCTGGACCCCATGGGCACAAGCCACCTCCCGCTGGGTCCTCCGTCCACTGCAACGAAAGGGATGTCACCTCAACTCAAAATATGACGATTACAGACATTGTAAAATATGCCTACTTGACGATAACTGGAGCCATATGGTGTCGCCTAGAACTCCAAAAGACACTTTCCGTCATACAATTCAAGCGCCACAGCATCTCCGGATACGACCATGGTCGAAGTTTGAAGAAGAGAGCACGACCGCGTGGTTGGCGATACCAACCCGGTCTCTGCTGGTATTAGGAGCCATTTATTGGAACTAATGCAATCCTTCATCTGGCTGTCCCATTATAACTATTCTTCATTGCCCTCTAGGCTCACATACGACCCACCCAACGAGCGAGGCATGCCGCAGTCTGACCTCCACCTCATTTACTCGGTGGATTCCCCGCCCGCACCAATACCCGAACGTTATCCAAAAACCGCTTGACCAACGGCTCGAACGAGTTCTCCACCCCCTCCTGCGCCATCAACCCCTGCCGCCGCACCTCCTCCGCATCCACCTCCACCTCCAACTCATGCGTGCACGACGGATCGCGCGGATCGCCCACCTGGGTGAGGTCGATCCTTACCCCCTGATGCTCGTAAGATAACCGGTCTTTCCGGCGTGGCGGCTGGCCCCCGGGGTTCCCGTTCGCGCCCACGTGCATGGGGTCGCCACCGTCGACGAGGGTCTCGATGGGGCCGTCGTAGCGCATTTCGACGTTGACGGAGATGCGGATGTCGAAGATTTGGCCGGGGCAGAATATGTCGAGGTCGGCGATGCGGGCTTTAACAATCTTGGCGGTGACCTGGTTGGTTTTGGTGTCCCGGGTGACGCGGATTTTGGGAGCATGTTTGCGCATGGAGATGAGGTCGCGGGCGTAGGCGGGGAGCTGGTCCAGGGCGGCGGGACGGAGGGGGTGGAAGGTGTCCACTTCGACTGAGTGGCGGTAGTGCACGGGGATCCGTGGGGGTTGTTGGGATAGCTGCGTTTCTCGGTTCAAGAAGCGGTTCATGTCCCGATGTTGGAGCTAGATGAGGTTAGTATCTCGTACCACGCCGGTAGGGGAGATTCAATGGACATACCTTAGACATTGTGCTCTCGAATCTTGTCGAAACACCGGGGACGAGGATAGTCTCCGACTGGACCGGCAATGCTATGCGGCCCCCATCGTCCCGCGAGACCAGCGTCCCGATCTTCGCTTCGATCTCGAAGACGGCTCTCGGACCTCCCGCCGACGGGTGTCCCAGATCCGGTCCGGCAACGACCGTATCGAACAGGAAGTCGGCGATCTTGCGGTCGAACTCGTTATAGGGCTCGAAATTCGTGACGGTGGGTTCGGGGAGGCCGGGCTTCGCGTCGCGCAAGGGCGGTGGATGGCCGTTGGGGGGCGGCGCGGCGGGGGGAGCCGGGGATCGATCGACGCTGATCTTCTCGTGCTTCATGCGTGGTGTATGGGAGAGCCGGGCACGCGTTTGACGGGCGTGGATGATCTCTTCGACAATTCGCTCAACATCGGCTTTCAGGTTGTCCCAGTCGGCGCGTTGCGCCCATCGTGGAGGTTCGTGGCGGACGCGCTTGCGCTGCGATGATTCAGTTTCCAGGTTGTCGACGGTGCTAATGCTTCTCTTTCGGGAGGAGGGCTGGGGGGAGCTGGTGATGATGGAGGAGGGGTGTTCAGAATGGAGCTGTTCAGGTGGAAGGCCAGATGGCGCGCTGGAGACGCGATGGGGACCGTCCAGTGGTTGGTCTAAGGATGAGACGGGGGTGGGGTTTTGAACAGGTTCAGGGTCGGAATAGATGGTAGACGGGATGTTGAGGTTGGTGATTCGGGTCTTGGGACTGACGCTGACGCTCTGGTCTCGTGGGAAGGGGTTCGCTGTGGCGGGATGGGGCGTGTACGGTGGCTGCGGAGGGGAGAAGTTGGGGAAGGTCGGTAGCGAGGCCTGTCGAGTCGGGTACATCTGAGGAGGTAATGGACGCGAGGTGGATGATGGAGAGGAATGCGGAGTGGAGTGCAGTTGGGCGGGAATGGTGTTGGCTCGCGCTGCGGCGGCGGCGGCGTCGGTGTTGAGAATGGATCGTAGGTCCATGTTGATCTAAGCGATGGTGATGGTATGGGCTAGCAGGCTTGTATGGCGCATTAGGTCGGGTAAAGCAAGGCGAGGGTGGAAGAGCGAGTAGGACGAAGCGAGGGTTGGTGGAAGGTGATCTGTTGGTATTCAGCATCCATGAAGGGGCCTGAGAATTATTGTCGGATGCGGACATGCGCTGCTGACTCAGCCAGGCCTGATACAGTGAATGAGAGTTAGGAGACAGGTATCAAAAAGGATGTCCATCAAGGCGTAGTATATTGTCAGAGTGGCTGGTACATTCATTTATACAGCGAATACTCTTGAGCAGTATCCGTACCCTAGGGTTAATATTTGCTACGGAGTTGTTTGATGTTTACGCCTTGCGGAGAGTTGACGCTTGACAGTTGATAGCTAAGGATGCACGTGATCTAATCAAAATATTTATACCCTAATTAGGCAAGAAGGCAGAAACAGAAACGAGCTTACAGTTCGCCCCACTCTCAGATGAACTTTCGGATGAGAGTCGCCAGCCGGCCATATGTTTTTCCGAA
Source organism: Eremomyces bilateralis CBS 781.70 (assembly GCF_010015585.1). Lineage (NCBI taxonomy): Eukaryota > Fungi > Ascomycota > Dothideomycetes > Eremomycetales > Eremomycetaceae > Eremomyces > Eremomyces bilateralis. Next base: position 740,965 of record NW_022985071.1, read on the forward strand.
AGACAGAGACCATCCACTCTCAGGTGACAATGCCCACTCTCAGATGAACTTTCCTTTTCACACTACCTTGTACCAATGTTTATCAAGATGTCGTTGAGCAAGAATGTAAGTTATTCGGAAAATGTTTAGAATATATTCCTAATTAATCCAGCCTATCTACCAATCGTATTGTGCTCTGCCGTCGCGACCTTTGGGCACGGAGCCTTGGGGGCAAGATGTAGCGGGGCACGACCGATGCAGATAATGGCTGCCATTCAAAAGGAGGATCCGAACACGCCAGTCTCAACCACCGATATTCGCAGCGAGAGGAAGGCAATTAGAGAGAAGCACTTGAATAGGAGGAGTCTGAGGAGTCCGATTAAGACATCACTAGATGACGTGTCTACGTTGACCCCTGTACCTGCCCCTATATCTTCCCCTACCCTATCTCATTTATCTTCCCCTATCTCTGTTGCTGTATCTGCCAATATGTCTCGATCCCCTCTATAGCCTGCCTGGCAACCTCCGTCGTTGGAAGAGTTCTTTGCTGATATCGAGCGTCGACGGCTTCAGCCTACTCTGCATCACTGTAGTGACTTAAATACAGTGACCAAATTTTTGGCAGAGACAGGGCAGGAAAAGGACCCGATAGAACTGGTTGAAGCACGGAATATGGCTCTCGCTACAAGCGGAGTATATGCTCCATGTACTCCAACAATGGCATGGAATTATAACTTTGGAGATATACAGGCTTTCTACGCTGAGAGATTCGCACAAGTTGATGCTCAAACTACTCCTTTTGAGTATCGGGATGTACCGAGAGAGCGCCCTAAGCGCGCTGCAGCAGAGAGGGCTTCAAATGCTTGGAAAGAACTCGGTCCGTGCAAGAGGCAGCGACGTCAGTAGAAAGAAGAGAGGCTTAATAATAGAGTAGCCAATATGAGTCATTTAAGAGGAGCAGACGGAAGCCTCCCGCCGAACACACGTTAATTATGCTCCAGCTTTTGATTTGAACCTCGTACCAAAATTGATATAATTTATTCTATACTAAATAGTACAGGTAGGAAAAACCCATTTGGTGGGAAAAACCCATTTAGTGGGAAAATCTCATTTGGTGGGAAAATCTCACCTACATAATTGCCCTGGTTAAATACATTTCTAATACATTAGAAAAGCATTACTCTAGTCCCCGACTTAGACTCTGGTTTTCTAACTCTCTTCTATCATTCTCAAGTCGCTTTTGCCGTAGTTCTTCCCTCATCAACTCAATTCTTAATTGCTTTTCCGTCTGATCTAGCTCCATATCTTGCCGTTCTTGGCTTTGGTTAAGTATGTTCTCGGAGGCCATACGGCAGAGAGCGAGTGATGTATCTCTAAAATGGTAATAGATTAGATACGTATTTCCAATAAATTCTAAATTCATTACCTCTGCGCCGATCCCCTTCGTCTTGTAGAAGAGCTGCGTGAGCTCGAAGATCTTGAAACGCGTCTTCTTTGGGGCTCTGGTGGGAGTAGCTCGGTATCTACCGAGCCATCGTTATCATCTTCTGACTCTCGCCTCCTTGAACCTATAGAATTTCGAATACGTTAGAAATGTATTAGAATATTTCGGAAAATTTGGTTCGTACGATCTCTTCTAATAGCCTCTGCGAACCTCTCCGATAGCGACGTATTCCGCCATGAAAGCGAGATTCCATAGCCTGCCCGGCTGTTATATCTATCAACATCATACTTATCAAGGATCTGGCTTCTATAGGGTCGTTAATATATTTCTAAAATGTTAAGAATAACTTACGAATGAATTGCTCGAAGTAGAGGGAGTTGTCGGCCAAAAGAGTTACTCTTAAAGCGTGTTTGCTCAGTAGCATTAGTGTGATTCCGAGTCCTTTCCCAGACCTCACTAGCAATCATTGAGCAATGTTTATTAAGGCCACACGCAATTGAAGGCTGCATCTTATGCCGAGTCCACTCCTTCACACTCTCAGAGGAACTAGAGGATGCTAGACAAGTAGTAATATATTAGTAATATATTACAAATGCATTCGGTATAGATTCCATGGAGAGACGTACTGATAAGCTCATTGCAGAGCTGAAAGTAGTCCGCCTGTGATTCGCAGCGTACTAATTCCCCCATGCGTGCATGGATAGAGTTAGTATTATGGCCTGAAGTGCCTGCTGCACGATCAATGGATCGCTTGAAATGTATATAACAGAGCATGACGGTATTTCGAGCCTGCCACTCCCATGGACGATGTGAGCCATCAATTTGAGATAGATATTGGCCCCATCCTAAAACATTAATACCGCGTTTCTAATTCATTTAGAATACCTTACCTTGAAGCTGGCCTCTGTCCATATCGGTCACAATGCAGGCAAACCCAGTACCATGTAAGTGCTTCCAGCGAATTTCACGCTCGAGTTTAGAAGATAGAAGCCCAAATAGGGCTTCAAAGGCTTTCGTGTAAGCGGTAGAGCTCTGTGCATTGATGAACACTCGGGCAAATGTAAAAACTTATGAATGTATTAGTAATACATTTATAAAAGGATTAGCGACTTGACTTACTCTTTTCGTTCTCTGGGAGGTAGGCCGCAAAGACGATCTCGTTGATGTCTTTATCTCGCACACGTTTGAAGCCCATATCAATCTCAAAGGATTCCCGATCTAGTATTATCTTTACTTGTTCTTTGAAGAAACAAGTAACCAGAAGGTTAATACCATCGAAGTAATACCCTTGGATATACTGGAGATATGTTAGTAATGCATTTGCAATGCATTGTAAAATAATTACCTGATTCGGTTTCCCCGATTGGATCTTGTACTCGTTTTCAACAGCGGCAATTGACTGGCCAAAAGGATAGGAGAGAAGCCTCTGTTTCTTTATAAGAGCACTAATCTTATCAAGATTACTGAAGCTTTGGTGGACATCAGCAAGAGATGTTCCTTGATGCTGTGTACAAAAACGCTGCATTTCTGGATGCCGAAGGAGACCAGCTAGAGAGGTAGAGATACATTAGAAATGTATTTTAAATGTATTTATAATATGTTCTTACCAGTGGTAATGCTAGGATCACTAATCCTTTGAATGACTTTTACGATCTCATCGCAGTATTGCTGGGGCGTCTTCGTTGGTGGAGGTGGAGGATGTCGATGGGTGCCATGTGATAACCATATGAAGTAAGGTGTCTCGTCCATTTCAATTGAGAGATACACCGTAAATTGTACGGTACAAGGGAGTACAACGATATCTCCCTGTCCCTGGGGATGATCAACACCTAAACTGATTTAGAATATATTATAAACATATTAGTAATGACTTACCGCAGCGTTTGGCCCTGCTATTCATCTGTTTGAGTACAGCACATGGCTCGACGACAGTGTCATGTTCTGTAGTGTTGAAGAGGGCCTTGATTTCAGTAATTCGAGGATAAAGATATCCTGGAATAGATCGGAAGAAATGTTGTGAGCCATATGTATGACGCTCACATCGGATGTAGAAGTTTGGGACGCCCGAGATAGTCTATTATATGTTATAAATGTATTCGAAATATAGTAGAAATCAGTAAACCAAACTTACCACTTGTGAACTTTGGTAAACCTCTGGAATACAGTTCTCGTCTTGAATGTCTTTACAAGCAGATCCCTTGCGAAAGGCTTCTATGATAGGCAGGTAAAAGCTAATACCAGTTAACGCTATATCCACTAAATGCATTTATAATTGTATTTCAAACCTATTCGCTTGCTGGGTAAGGCTCGACTGCTGATATGCATTGCGAGAATTACGTATTTTCTCCCAGTCATCTTCTTCGAAGCACGTATGCTTCAGATCGATGATATCCTGAGCGAGATATTGACACGCCTTGACGCCCGTACATCGTGCTGACATACGATAGCACCGTGCATTATCTAATATCTTCACCACTGAGGTATGCTTCGACCATTTAAGGGCAGATGAGTATTGTACCTATAATAGATTAGAAATGATTTAAGAATATATCCCTAATATATTACCAAGTCTTTATGTCGCTTTCGATCCTCGGCTGGAATGCCTTGAAGGTTGACAACATAGGCAATTCCTTTTTCTGATGTTTGAGGATAATCAGGGATCGAAGGAACATAAATGATACGCTCAACCTCAACATTGCCATGCGATGATTTAGATATAATCCATGGTTCATCAGCAGGAAGTATATCAGACTAATACATTAGTAATGTATTTGTAATGAATTATTTAGTTGAATCTCACATTGTCCTGCTGGACATTTTCGGATATTTCAGGATAGGTTTCTAGCTCATCCTCCTCAAAAGGAGTAGACCATGGCACAGAAAAACCAATGCCAGGAAACTGGGCCATAATAAATGTATTCCTAATGCATTATGCATACAATTTGGATGGATTGGTATTGGTAAGAAAATGGGGTGTTGATCTGGAAGAGTTCATCTGAGAATGAGAAGTAGTTTGGCTCGGGCGGGTCATGTGATGTGTTTCTATGGACCGTGCACTCTCAGTCTCAGATGAAATGATGAATTGATGAAAGCTCAATAGCTCATCTGAGAGTGGGCCGACCTGCAGCCTCGAAACCAGGGTGGAGACTTGAGCGAGTTTGAGCGAACTCAAGTCTTACGTAATCGAGTCGCCCGACTCTACTCACACTCGTCTAAGAACCTTGGCGAGCGTGCCTGTACCGTGGTTGCGCCAACCAAATAAAGTTCCAACTTTCCTTCCTGCTTATGTATAAACAGAGATTTCGTGGTGGTGAAGATGGTGAAGAGGATGATAATCTATATTACACTACTTATCTACATAGCCTCCGTAGACGCCTGATGATAGATAATCCTCTCGAGCTCCATATCACTGATAATACCTTGATTAAACCAATTCTGTAGGCAAATCAGTCTGTTCAACGTTTTTCCCTCCATCCGTGGCCTTTCGGTATCAAGAAGTCTCCCACAAGCTGACCAAATCCGCTCCATATCAGCGGCGGAGGAAGGAGTCGCGAAGAGGTCCAGAGCGATCTGGTATAGAGCGGGAAACCGCGTGCGATTAGCTACCCACCACGTAATAGGCGTATCAGTCTCCTCAGGGGCCTCTCGGAGATAGTAGGAGACCTCATCGGGCGTGGAGATATTACGTGGTTCAAAACGAGGCGCGAGGGCTGCCTGGAAGGCCTTGTAGACCCTTTGGCGATCACTAGGGATGGTCTCCTGCGAGGCCTCCTGTGCATTCTCTGCACCCGAATCATTATCCTGTATCTTGGATACATTCTCGCGGAGTTTGCGTAGGAGCTCGGCAGTCTTGTGGCTACTAGCTTCGGAGTCGTCCAACCACGCCTTCTTGTATTTTGGGTGGAGGAGAAGGGCGAGTCTGTACGCAGGAATATCCTCCATCTTAGACCGGTATTCCTTCGCCTTAACCAGGGCCGCTTGTATGGCCCTTACGAGCTCCTGGAGCTCCTGATTCTGTGAAAGATCCGCGAGGAAACCCTCCAGGGCCCGGATAATCATAAGAAGCGATGGATACGCCTCCCAAAGAGCCCCTTTAGCACCATGGTCCGCATTCCCTTCCAGGATCCAGGTCGCATGCTTCATCGGTTCGTACAACTCGATAAGTTTCTCAAGGATACGCCAATCGTCGACGGTAAGGCCCTGAAGGTGCTGATACCGCTCGCAGTACTGATCAATAGCGACACGCAGCTTGATGGCTCGCTGGACCGAATCGTACCGCGAGTTCCACCGTGTGGCGTTCTCACGTACGATTCTAAGGGGCCGATCGGTCTTAATGGACTTTTCGTTGCCCGTCATATCCTCAATAATATCAGTCTGTATCGTAAAGAACTCTTTCTCCTGTTTAGGACTCTTTTTGATATGACCAATGATAGCTTTAAGCTTGGTAATGGGCTCTATGTCGGTATTGGTAGGAAACCCAGAATCCAAATCCGTGTAGCCTTCAGCCCGCCTAGGTCGTATAGTATCAAGCCCATTGTCATTGCTGGCTTCGATATTAGACGAATGGTCCCTGGAAAGCTGTTGGCAAACTAAATTCACGATGTGGGTACTACAGCGTAAACGCCTTCCCGATAAAGTGAGATTTAGGAGCTTCCCAAGCTCTTTAACCGCGGTAGAGTTGTTTTCCGCGTTATCAGACATTAGGAACGCAATCCTTGCCTGTATCTCAAACGTTTGGATAGCCTTGGTAAGGAGCTGTGCGATATTGTCGCCGGTATGAGCACCTTCGATCTCCTCTAGCCGTAAGAGGATATTTTGTTGACGCGGTATTCCTTCCCCGGAGATGAAATGCGCCTCGATCCCAAGGAAAGGAAGGTCGTTCGTAGAGGTCCAGATGTCATAAGACAGTGAAACATTGCTAAGACTCCGCGAGATCTTATGAGAAACGAGACGACGACATTCCTTGTATGCGAGATCAATTTTCTTGCGCACAGACTTATGGTTGCGTACTCCCATCTCAATCTCTCCACCACTTAAAGACTCCATCAGCGCGTTGAAGCTGTTTGACGAAGCCTGACGAAAAGGCACTCCATCAACCACTAGCCATTTCAAATAGGCTGTGTGGGCGTTGAGGAGGGTCCTCTGACGGTATCCTGTAAAATCCTCCCACGATTCTGGATGTCCTGGAGGGATAACCTTCGATCCATGCCTGAGAAAACCGTGATCGTTTATGAGATGTCGACGGGCATTGGAAGTAGCTGATATCGAATACATCTTGATATCGTTGATCGATTTCGCTTGAAACCAGCATTTACGACAGACCCAGTACGGTATCTCTTCCTCTGTATCGCCCATTTTCCGTACTGTAAACCCCCAGTACCATATGGAGCTTGTCCGGTGTTTCTTCCGCATTGCTTGACGCGTTGGAGGAACGTCAACCGCATATAGACCGTATTTGTCGAGCTGAGGTCGCAGGGGGACAAACTCTAGCAGTCGGTCTGTTTCCGTGGTATATGGGGTCTCAGACGACGAGGTCGAGGAGTACGAGTCTGTATACGATGCCATATTGATGTTTTCCATGATCGGAATCTCGTTTTCTTGAAATCTCACGGACTTTTGGTGAAACCGGACCAAGACACAGACTTGAATTTCGGTTTTGAGCTACTGTACATTTGTAACATGAGCAATGAACATCGAATTTCGACATGAAGCCGTCATTGCTATGTAATTCATATGGTTTTATAGCCATAACGAGCAAATCTGGGGTCCAAGTCCAGCAAGATTGGTAGACTAGTATGGAAGAGGATTAGCGGGAGACTCGCTACGAATCTTGAGCGAGCATCGAGCGAGTCCTTGGCGAGCGAGTGCAAATGAAGCGAGTGGCTCGACTCAAGTCTCCAGCCTGCTCGAAACAGTATGATATGCAAATCACATGATATTTTAGTGTGCACGTGATTGATCTGATGATTGCACAATTGGTGCCTCAGTCCACAAGGCATCCACCGGCGAAGTCGCCAGAACAACGCAACAGCTTCTGCCTCTTGGGGTTCTCTGCATTCTGAGCCTCTGAGCTGTTCCTTTGACATTCACTTTATCAAATACCTGTCCCGGTATCTAATCCATTTAGTCAACTCATCTTCCAATCCCTCCTTTCGATCCTCTTCCATCATCCGTGCTTGCCGCATTCCTTTCAACCCATCATCCCAACTCCGCTTGTGCTTCTCCTTCCTCCCTTTCGCCTTGGCTGCTAGCTAAACGCGCTCATCCGTCACCCATCCGCGTCAGACGTTTGCCTCCCCCGATCCCCAACTCCGAATACCTCTGCTCCTGCTGCATCCAGCTCCGTCGACATCCAGATCCGTCCGCCATCTGCGCCCGATCTTTCGAAAGTCCACGGACTCGTTTCCGACCGTTGTCTCGACTCCCGAACACCCCATCCATATTCCCCCTTCGAGGTGGTTGCGTTGCCGGCATGGTTGGTCTCACATCGGCCGCTGGCCTCGTGGGCTTTCTATCAGAACACGATCCGACGTTGCGAAGTTTCGCCCTTCACAAGCTGAATGAGGATATTGATTTGTTATGGCCCGAAGTCTCCGGCTCCCTCGCTCAAATGTACGTCACCCTTGTTGATGCCTTTCATCGCGCTTGGCCCGTCGTTCACCTGACGGCTGTGAACTTCTATCATCAACAGAGATGTGATGTGGGCGTCCCCTAGCTAACCATGAACAGTGAGGCGCTTTACGAAGATGAATCCTTTCCAGATCGTGAACTCGCCGCCCTGGTGGCCGCCAAGGTCTACTACCAGCTACAAGAATACGACGAGAGCATGGTGTTCGCCCTAGGTGCCGGAAAACTATTCAGCATCGATCAGCCGGGAGAGTTTGAAGACACGATTATTGGTATGTTCTTGGTTCGCCGTTGGTGAGGCGTTGTTGCCGTTCTGGCTGGACCGCTAACCGTTCAACAGCAAAGTGCGTGGATACGTATATCGCGCTGTCTGCTATGCACAATCCTCCCGCACCAGCGAGCAGTGCAAATTCCGCGCCGCCCGTTTTGTCAACCGTGTTCTCCAACGCGACCAACGGTGCCGCGAACACGTCCGCCAGCCTCGCCTCCCCGACCACGCCGTTCTCGCAATCAATCCTCCCGTCAAAGTCGCTCCTATCACGTCAAGATTCATCATCGTTGGAATCGTCCTTGATGGTGGGCAACGGGGGCATTGTCGGTGCTCACCCGGCGCCGTTGGCCCTCCAGCGGAACGTTCAGAAGAATCTGCAGGCCGTCATTCGGAGACTTTTCGAGAGCTGCTACGAGATCGGCGAGTACCATCACGTGGTTGGCATCGCCGTCGAAGCCCGCAATCTTGAGGTTTTGCGGGAAGCCATCCTCCGTGCGAGCCGAGAAGAGAGAAAACAGAGCAAAAAGGCCGCGAGTCCCACTCCAGGCAAGAGCGAGGAACTGATGGAGTATGTGTTGGACATCTGCATGAACATCGTCCAGGAGCGAGGATTACGGAACGAGGTAGGCTCACATCACGCCACTGGACCGCAGGGCGCTAACGTTGAATAGATCCTCCACCTGATCCTCGACCTTTTGAACGACATCCCCAATCCCGATTACTTTTCGATCGCCAAATGCGTCGTCTATTTGGGCGAGCATTCCATGGCATCCAACATACTGAAGCAACTCGTGGAAAGAGACGATTCCAAGTCCCTCGCGATCGCCTACCAAATCTCCTTCGATCTCTACGACAATGGCACCCAAGAATTCCTATCTACAGTGATGGAAGGATTGCCAGATACGACCGAGGAAGCGAAGGACAACGAGCACCCGGTCGCGAACGGGGATATCAACCACGACCGTGAGCCGGCCGAACCGACGGAGACGGACCAGCTGCTGGACTCGAACGGCGATTCGCAAGCGAACGGTCCTCGGACCTCGACCATCGCCACGCGCACGAAGCCGGCGACCGAGGCGGAAACGAAAGCCTATAAATCCATTCGACAAATCCTGACCGGCACGAAGTCAATCGAGCTCAACCTGGAGTTCCTATACCGATCCAATCGACACGATATCGCCGTGTTGAACCGCATCCGAGACAGCCTCGAGGGCCGGAATTCCATATTCCACTCGGCTGTTACGTTTGCGAACGCATTCATGAACTCGGGCTCGATGAACGATGGGTTTTTCCGACAAAACTTGGAGTGGCTCGGTAAAGCCGTGAACTGGAGCAAGTTCACCGCCACGGCGGCCCTGGGCGTGATCCATCGCGGAAATATCGGGCAAGGCTTGAAATTACTTGAGCCCTATCTTCCCAAGGCAACATCGGTGAGCGGATCCCCCTACAGCCAGGGCGGTAGTCTGTACGCTCTGGGGCTCATCTACACCAATCACGGGACCCAAGTCTTGGATTACCTGCGAAAGCAATTCAACGAAGCGACCGAAGAGGTCGTGCAGCATGGTGGTGCTCTCGGCCTCGGCGTCGCCGGGATGGCGACTGGTTCCGAGGACATCTTCGAGGAGCTCAAAACCGCTCTGTGGTCCGACTCCGCCATCAATGGAGAGGCCGTGGGCCTTGCCATGGGGTTGATCATGCTCGGCACCGGAAGCACCAAGGCACTGCATCTCATGATCCAATATGCCCATGAAACGCAGCACGAGAAGATTGTTCGTGGCCTCGCCATGGGCATGGCGCTGATTATGTATGCCCGACAAGAAGCGGCCGACGATCTTATCAATGGGCTCCTCGAGGAACCCGACCCATCGCTCCGCTACGGTGGCATCATGACCATTGCGTTGGCGTATTGTGGAAGCGGAAGCAACCGTGCCGTCCGTCGACTGCTCCACGTAGCTGTCAGCGATGTCAACGATGATGTGAGGCGAGTCGCCGTTATGAGCTTGGGCTTCGTTCTGTTCCGGAAACCGGGCAGCGTTCCACGGATGGTGGAATTGCTGGCCGAGAGCTACAACCCGCACGTCCGGTATGGCGCCACCATGGCCCTGGGGATTGCCTGCGCTGGAACAGGGTTGGACGACGCGATCGATCTGCTCGAGCCGATGATGAAAGACTCGGTCGACTTCGTCCGCCAGGGCGCGTTGATCTCTCTCGCCATGATCATGGTGCAGCAGAACGAGGTCATGAATCCCAAGGTGGCGACCATCCGCAAACTGCTGACCAAGACGGTCAGCGATCGCCATGAAGACGCGATGGCCAAGTTCGGAGCGGCGCTCGCACTGGGAATCATCGACGCCGGCGGTCGAAATTGTACCATCGGCCTGCAAACGCAAACGGGGAACCTCAACATGACCGCGGTCGTGGGGATGGCCATCTTCACCCAATATTGGTATTGGTTCCCGCTGACGCACTTCCTATCCCTCTCCTTCACACCGACGGCCATCATCGGAGTAGACCAGGATCTGGAAATCCCCAATTTCGCGTTCCACAGCGCCACACGGCCGAGTCTGTTCGACTACCCGCCAGAGCAGGAGGTCAAGACCGAGGAGGCACCCGAGAAGGTAAAGACCGCCGTTCTTAGCACGACGGCTCAGGCGCAGAGGAGGAAGATTGCCAAAGAGCGACAAGCCCGGCGGGAGAGCACGAGTGGCATGGAGATCGACCAAACCCCTACCACCCCCAAAGTTGGCGCCGAAGACGCGATGGAGGTGGACGAGGAGACAAAGAAGGAGGACGAAGAGAAACCCCCGGCCGAAGGGGACAAGGAGAAGTCAAAGGACGGCGCGGCAGTCGAAGGCAAAAAGCGACCGGAAAAGGAGAAGGTGGGGTACGAGCTGGAAAACATGTCTCGCATTCTTCCCGCGCAGACCAAGTACCTCAGCTTCCCGAGTGACCGATATGTTCCGGTCAAAAAGGTGAGCACCAGTCTACCGTTGTATGTTCGTTGCTAACAGATTCCCAGCCTACCGGCGGCGTCATCCTGGTCCACGACAATCAGCCATCCGAGCCGAAAGACCTGCTCGAACTCAAGGTCCAGAAAGCTGTCGTCACCGCCGCGCCCACCGCTGGCCAATCGACCGGTCCCTCCGGGGCGCAAACGGCCACCACGGGAATCCCCAGCATCGGCAGTCTCTCGTCGTCGCAGCTCGGAAACCTCAACCCCGCGCAGCGCGACATGATCGGGAACCTGCAGCGCCTGTTGGGGGAGCAAGGCCACGGTCAGGCCGGGGAGGACGAGCCGCAGACGCCCGCGTTCCGGGGCGATCACGGCGGCGCGGCGGCGGGGGCGGGCGTGCTTACCGCGTGGGATGATGGGGAAGAGGAGGCGGAGGCGCCCGACGCGTTTGACTATGACAGCGACGGACACCGCAACGATGGGATGGACGATGATGAGGAGTAAAGGGACGATACCACCCGCCTTTTTCGCTCGGGGACGACCACCATCCACCTCCGCTCGCCATTCGGCATCCTCAGATTCGCTACGACGCCTCGAGACACCCCGATGCGCTGGATCGGCCACCCGCTTCGATCCACCCTTCGACCTAATCCCCATGCATCTGGTTCGGCGCCTACGGACTGTAATCGTCTTTTTTCACGTTCACGTTTGTCTTAACAACTTCCTGCCTGCGTACCTTGCGCTGACGGGGTCCACGGTGCTTCTGGATTTTGGAACCCGCGCGCGGTCTTAGAATAGTAAGGGGGGGACGGGTTATAAGATGTAGAGTATTCATACGTGCAACCAACCCATCAGATATAATCCATGTGTGTTCTTGAGAATTTGCTTGGTCGACGTGATGAGATTATGTCCCGGATTTTCTTTTTAGTATAAGTAGAAGCGTTAAATCGTCTGGTGTGGAATACTTTGATGGCAACAGCATCTAATAGCTATCCCAGGCAGGGGGAGCTGCTTAGTGGGCTGTGGTAATCCACGTCCGCCACGTCCAGACCACTGTACGCGTAGACCTACCGTACGAGTCCTGTAGCCAAGCTTCCTTTACTGAGTTATTGCCTTTCAACCTGCATGTTACAACTATCGGAAAAAACATGCCATTCACCCCTTCGTCCAGAAGAACGGTGCCTTTGCAATCCCCATAGCGTTTAATGGACCTTCTGGTCATCACCCCCCACTTCGACGTGGACAATCGGTAGCCATGGGTCAAGGGCAATCCACCCCTCCCGTCTCCATCGGTATGTGAGCCACCAACGCTCCAGACGGCGAATCTACTAACCCACCCGACAGAGGAGCTCAACCGGGATCTCGTGAATAAACTCCTCGAGAAATGCTACTCCCCCATAGAAATATACTCTTTCAAGCATGTCTTCCGCTCCCTCGCCGACAGCGAGAGCGGCCTGCGCTACTGGACCGAGAGCACCCTCTGTCGCTTCCTCGAGCTGCCCGACGCGATCGGCGCGGGCCCCGTCGTCTATCAGATGGCGACCTATCTAGGCGCGTTCCCCTTCCCCAGCCAAGCGCCGGCCATCTTGACCAACGACGCCTTGCTGAAGGTGGTGACGATCTTGACCGGGAGATATGAAGCGGTCTTGCGGAAGGGGAGGGAAACGTGGGTGAGGGAGATCTATCGGAGCCTGGCCGTCCACGACCGCACGCTGCGGCAGAAAGAGTCGCGAGGCGGGGAGAGTCCGACAGAGCGAGCGGACGGAAAGGGGTTCGCCGTGGATGAAGCGGCGGATGACGATGAGGATGGCGATGACGAGCTGGTCCTGTCCGCCTTCGAGACGTTGGATGCGATCGAAGCCTTCGGACACGGCGAGAGGGTGGACGTCCACCACTCGGTCATCCCGAGCGACAACCTGCTGAAGCTGATCGAGCTGCTCATCCTCGCATCCCCGATGGGCGCGCAGGAGAAACTGTCGGCGATCACGTCGGAGCTGACGGACGCGAAGGTCAGTGAACTGCGAAGGACGGCCGGCAACATCTTGGCTACTTTCGGCGTGGAACAGAGCCATGGCGTGGCGTTCAAGACTTTCCACGCCGTGGTGATTACGTCCCTTCCGTACCTGTTCGACGGGCTGCGGCCATTGTTCGAGCATTTCCTGTTCGACAAGGACTTCGACCTCTCCAAGCGAAAGATGTCGGCGTCTTTGACCTCCGAGTTGTCGCCGTCTGTCTCGACGCTACTGTCGACGCCGCTGTCGACACCGTCCGAGTCCATTATTGCAGAGAAACCCACGCCGCCAGAGCAGGAGCCGGCTCTACTAGAGCCAGGAGAGATTCTTGATCTGAATACATTGAGTCACCTGTCATTCTTCCTCCGTCCCTCCCCGTTTCGCCACGTCCATCCGCTGTACGCCGGATCCCGCGCGGGATTCAGCATGGGATCGTTTGAGAAATGCGTCTTCAAATACCCCGGACCTACGATTCTCCTCTTGCGAGGTGAAGTGATGTCCGCCAGCGAAATGGCCAGCACCGGGAATCCCCGATTACGTACATTTACCGACTCCATCCCCCCATCACGCCTCTCCTCGTCGATCCCCACATCCTCCCAATCGTCGACCGTAACCTACGGAGCATACATCCCCTCACCATGGAAATCGACACCATCGGCATGCTTCGGCGATTCTAGCACCGTTCTCTTCCAACTCTCCCCACGGCACCTTCTCTTCCCCGCCTCGACTCTCTCCCCGCATTATGTCTACTGCAACAAGAACCCCACGACGTTCCCCGGCATCGGATTCGGCAGCCCCGCCCCCGTCCGCAGCGCATCCCACATCCACGGCGTCGACCGTCGCCACAGCTACTCCGAGCGCCGCACCCTCCCGCTCGGCCCCGTCAGCCTGCACCTCGAAGACGGCCTGGAGTTCGCCGTGTTCACCCACGATGCCGAGGGCGGCGGCTCGTTCCTCCCGTCGCCGATCGCCGGATTCTCGGCGCACCACGCTGCGGCGCAGCCGAGTGCGCGCAGCCTGGCGTCGTGGCAGGACCGCATCGAGATCACGTCGCTGGAGGTTTGGGGGCTGAGTGCGGCGGGCGATGGGACGGAGGCGGAGGAACAGAGGCGGGCGTGGAAATGGGAGGAGCGGGAGGCGGAGCGGCGGAGGAGGATTAATCTTGGGACGGGGGATCGGGATGCGGATTACGAGCTGTTGAAGATGGCTGGGCTGGTGAGCGGGGAATACAGCGGGGGAAGTATGTGATAAACGGGATGGGCGGGAAACATTTCCTCTTACTGACGAGCCAGTCGACGGGATTGCTGTCGTTTGGATGGGCGTTCATGGATGCTTTGGACGAAAAAGGAGGATTTAATGCGTCATGAGATTCACAAGATATAGTAATACATGCGTCGTCCTGGGGATGCTTCGCTATAATACAAGAGGTTCGATATCATCCCATGTGAAACACCCAGACTCCATCCGCCCGCCGCCGTGGTATGCTCGCCTTTCACTCCGACTTATCCTTGCCTGTGACGTATCAGATATGCCATGGTGAAGCGTAAAGGTCAACTCACCGCTGCTTGTGCTTCGGGTTCTTGCTACATATGATGTAGACATACTTCTTCTTCCGTCGCACGCTCTGTCCTTCTGTCAGCACACCGTCGTCACAATCGCCAATCCTTCCGCCGGGAGATTTCTGCATACCTTACATCCGTCGCATAATTTCTTCACGGACGTCCGCACCTGTTCAGCTCAGCATCCACCCCCGGTCCTGGAATCAAGCAACCAACCTTCATCCCTCTTCGCTGTCCTACGGTTGTGAAGATCGAGGTGCCATTGGCCTCCACGGCCCCGGAAGGGCTTAGGAATTGCGATGGACGATTGGGTCGTGGGAAGCGGAGGGTTTGCGAAATCGACGTGATGCTTCGACGGAGCGGAAGCTGGGTGAACGGACTTGAGCAGGTCGGTCGGGAGACCTGCCTGCTTGTAAGTAAGAGGGTCCGAGCCAACATCTTGTCTGGTGATTTGGGGATATGCGGCGTGGAGTGGTCGAGGATGTTAATTGTTGGATCCACCACGAATTCACGATGTCCAGTCTCCCAAGAACCCTGTCGATGATAATCTAGATCACGTGACTCGATATATACTAGAATATCGGATATCACGGTCGGAATGGAATTATGGAATCTCCTCTAATCATCGACTTTCCGCTGGGGTTTTACTGTTTATTGGTGTCTCTAAATCAAACTCTGCACATTATACAACTCTCATTTCCGACTACCTTGTTGTGCTTCGGTTTTATCGATTTGCTTCAGAAGAAACCCAATGCTAGCATCTCTAGCCTTCTCCAGCTGCTGTAAACGAGCCAAAGGAAACGATTCATACTCCGGCGATGTCGCTGAAGGGGATGCTTGTAATGGCTTAGTTGGCTCACTTGACTGACTCGCAGCAAGTGGAGAACCGGCCGTCACCGTATCTGCCTTCTTTTGATCTAGCAGCTGTCTGAGGACAACGATGCTCTCGTCTCTGGATTGGAGCTCTTTCACCAGAGCCCTTCGTTCCTTCTCCTCCAGTTCTGGATCTCGTGGCACAATCTTATCGCCTTGCTCTAGCCGAGATGCAGAATCCACCTGTCGCCGTTTCCGATCCCCTTCCCCGTCCCGCTCCCAGGTTTGTTGCCATCGTCTGACAGCGTTTCGCGCCACCGTTTCGATATGCTGAAACCTTACCGGACCCAGCAAAACGCCGCCATACCATCGTGCCACAACAATGCTCCCAGTAACTCCCATTTCTTCGAGAACCTTCTCGAGCCGTTTCCCGGCCCATGACTCCCCATCATCATCGTGTCCGACGTCGAAGAGCTGCAACGGCCCTGATGATGTCTTCAGAGTCGTCTGCTTTGAGGCTACCCGCCACGCTGCGATTCGGTGGGTTGCCGGCTTCAGCTCTGGGAGGCTTTGCAGGGTCCTCGCTGGCAGGGAGGGAGAATAGTATCCGGCAAAACGAGATTTTCGGTCAAGGACCGCCTCTGAGACGGAGTAGTTGTTGTTACGTTGCCGTTCATCCGGTGTCGAATCGGCCATGGTTCCCGCCGAACGCTTGAGACTCATAGTGGATATGGATGTGGAATCAACGCAACATGGCGCGATGTCCACGCTCTATAGCTAGTGGTAGCCACATGCCCAGTCGCTAGAATAAGATCATCTCTGAGACCATCTCTGCAGAGTACGACATGGAAACGGTTGTAGATTTACATCGCTTGTAGATGATAATTGAGATAGGAACGGGAAGTGCTGGGATGGACGGAGAGGCTTAGTAAGATCAGGTTTAGACTTAATACTGACTTATTATCACTTGACACTTAATTAATTAGTCACTTAGTAGCAAATGTTGGGTGCACGAACCACCTGTTCCCTATCAACCTCGAGTCCAACTTCAGACGCGGCGAACGTAAACAGAACAACCACAAACTTCAGCAGCATCGTGAAGCTACAGCAAGCACATCCCGTTAAGCCAATATGGCTGTGGGTTTCTTTTCAAGGTCCTTCTGGGTTCTAACCGCCCTTGGTGGGATCTATATAGCCTTGCTTTCAACTTTGACCTTTGTAGATGTCCAACGCTTGTATGTCCCTCAACTATCCGACAACAATGAGGATGGAGATGATGATATGAGTATGGAACGTGGACTTACTGGTTAAAGCGCCCTTTATGCAAATAAATTCCATACCGGTTACTGGGACGATGTTTCTGAGACTGAGCGTTCCGGATTTTCTAGTACGTTGGGCATTTGAGATGATATTTCCGCCATCCTGGGGACGCGTGTCTGGTCGGCATCTGGTTTGGCGCGTGATTCCATCGCATATCGGTTCTGCCTTGCTTAAGATTCTTGCGCAATTGTTCTTCCTGCGATTTGATCCATGATCGGGATGACTCGCGGAACTTACTCGAGTACAGAACATCAAGTGACCCCTTTCTTCATCGATTCAACCGACAATGTCAAGCTGTACGCGTGGCACGTCCTTCCGATATCGGTTTATGGGAAGCATAGAGATATAATCCTATCACAGCCAGATGGTCTAGTCGAAGACTTCAAGCAAAGCCTTCCGTATAAGCTATTGAAAGACGACCCAGATAGCAAAGTCATCGTGAGCTGTGAGTGGCGTCGACTGTGACCGTGTTGGAGGTTTTCTAATTGACATGCATAGTCCATGGGGTAAGGATAGCCCGTACGAATACATAATCGAAAAATGGGGACTGATGATTACCACTGTTCTAGAACGCTGGCCACGTTGGGCAAGGATTCCGCCCTGATATTTACCGAACGGTGACGGGCCTTTCTCCTCACAATCACTTGATCGCTATCGATTACCGTGGATTTGGGGCTTCCAATGGCTCACCGACCGAAGCCGGCCTAATTGCCGACGGTATATCGACCGTCGATTATGTGGTGAATATACTAGGAATCCCTCCTGCACGTATCGCTATCCTAGGCCAGAGCCTCGGCACCGCCGTGAGTTCCGCAGTAGCGCTACATTTTGCCTCTCCCGGTGCTCCCGAACTGGCGCCGCTGAACTCCTCATCCCCGGAAATCCAAGCGTTGACGCCCGCGGCGCCGATGGACTTTGCGAAGATCATCCTCCTGGCGCCGTTCACGGACCTGCCGACGCTGCTCCGCACGTACCGCATCTCCGGCATCATTCCCGTGCTCTCGCCGCTCCGATACCATCCGAAGGCAGTCGACTGGATGCTGAAGCACGTGGTGGATATTTGGGATAGCGCGGCGAGGTTGGAAGCGTTGACGCGAGCCACCGTGTCTGACGGCCGGACACTGGATTTGCATGTTGTTCATGCTATGGATGACTGGGATATTAGGTACACCCACAGCGTCGACATCTTCAAACGGACAATGAGAACGGATGCCAGTCGCACAGTGGCCACAACGGACCTGAAATTTCGTGGCGGTGAACGGAGGCAATGGCTTGGACCGGATCAAGTGTGTACCATTGACATGCTGAACTACGGAGGTATGTCTTCTCACCTCATTGACTTCAAAACGACGATATTCAACACATGATGCAGGACACAACCGAGCAATGAAGTCGAGCGCCGGGCAGTTGGCAGTTCTAGAGGCCTTCGGACTGTGAGAAGGATTTTAGTGGAATGGAGCGAATTTGGGGGGAAGGTAAAGAAGAACTACCTTCGCTGAAACGTTTAAAGAATGGATGGAGGTTAATTTGAGTTTTCTGGGCGTGATTGAGGAGCCCTAACCAGTAGGATACTCTTACCTTATACATATAATTTTCAATGCAATCCTTGCGTCTAATAATCCTTGCATGTCTTGTGTTGATAGGCACTTAGTCTCTCCGTCGTCAACGATTGCATATACTGTAACAAAGCCTCCATCCCCTTCAACCATTTCTTGTTCCGGGGTTGAAAGGTACGTATTCATTCCATTCCTCATTTATTCTTGCCCAAGAGCTCTTTAGCTCTTCTTAAGACCGTGTTTTCTTAAAAAATACATCGGGTTTCGTCTAACGCAGTCTGATACTGTTTATACACACGCTTTAATAACGACAAACCCAATCTGGCCGTCTGTCAACACCCATACACCTTTGTAGCCGCATGATTTAGATGCCATCTCCATCCTCCGCCTTGGGCAAACGCAACGGCAGGAATCGATCCGGCGCACGTGTCCCTTTCGCGAACACCATCTCCATGTATTCCCGCACATCCTTCTGCGGCGCCACAGCCCGCGACAACGCCGAGAGTACAAAGGTGGTCTCGTCCTCGGCGAAGAATCGGATGGTGACGGGCTGATAGTAGAACGGACCATCGACGTCGAGCTCTGGGATGCCTTGCGGTTTCAAGGGGCTGGGTGGATGAGTGGGAGGTGGGGGTGCCGGGGCTGGAACTTCAGGCTTGATGGCCAAAGACGCATTGGAAGCCCCTTGCGGAGTGTGCTTCGAGGGCGTCGCGCTAGCGCCGGGGTCAGCTGCACTGGGCGTGTGATTTGACTGTGTGTTCTGCGATGCGGCTGATACAGCTTCCGGCTTCACGGCTGGCGTGGCGGGTTCTGCGACCCGTCGTTTTTCGCGGATCGGTTTGCCGTCCAAGTCACGGAGGATCAGAAAGGAAGCGGTCGCCGCGCGAAATCCCGGCTGGTACTCAATGATGCTCATCCGAGGAAAGAGCCATCGGTCGTTCGTATTCTCTTCGAATTCTATCAGGAGATGGACCGGTCCATCGTTCGCGGGCGGTCGAACGATTCTCGGGCGCGGAGGAAGCGGCTGACGGTAAACGTGAGCTTGTTGCGGGCCTTGGTAAGCATATGGCAATGAAGACGGGGTTCCGAAAGGGTTTTGTTGTGGATGTTGCATGGTTGGTGGAGGTGGCGGTCGAGGGGCGGGGGAGGGGAGGGGGTGTGAGAACGGATTGGAAGCACTGGGCTGGCGTGGTGGCGCTGGCGGAGCCGCTGGGGGAGGCGGGGCCGGCGTTTTCACCGATGCAGGGGCTGGCTGTGGAGCAGGAGCCGGTGTTTGCACCGGAGGGGTTGGCATATTCGTCTTGCTCTGTGCAGATGTGGGGGTTGGCGAGTGGGAGCTAGCTGGAGGAGCTGGGGTGGGTGTACCATGTGCAGTATGCCCACCACGCGCCTTGACAATTGCCGACAGCTCATCGATGTGCCGCTGGAAGTACTCCAGCTGCGACGGATTGGCGTTCCCTGACGCGACAATCCTCATCACCTGCTTGAGCTCCATGTTGGTGCTGGCTCGTTGTGCCAGCATGTGGATGACCGGATCGGGTGCTGGTTGCTGGGACGGAGCGGGACTTGGTGTTGGCGCAGGTGGAGGCGGTTGTGAAGCAGGGGGTGTCGGGGCTGCCGCATGGTGAGGGGCGTTTTCGGGGACGTTGCTCCTCGCCTGATGGCTTGGCTGCTGCGGAGGCTGCTGCGGAGGTGCTTGCTGTGGAGGCGGTTGCTGTGGAGGCGGTTGCTGTGGAGGCGGTTGCTGTGGAGGCGGTTGCTGTGGAGGCGGTCTCGGTGGCATGGGGCCACGGCTTATTGAAGGCTGCTGAGCCGACCGGATGGGAGTGGATTGTCCCTGGGCGAGAAAAGAAGGACCGGGGGTGGAAATCGGTGTCTTGGGAGTACCATGCTGCGCTGGCGCGACGGTGTACGGAGGCGGTCGGTGGTAGTGATATTGGCCAGGAGTGGGAGATGCTGGATACCCCGAGTAGAAAGGAGATCCGTATGGTACGGGGGCCGTTTCGGTCAGAATGCGTTCGCCAGGGAGAGCGTCCATGCGCACCACGTAAAGATTGGCTTGGAATATGTGTGGCTCAATGGTAACCTTCACCCCTTTCGCCCATTCTTTCATGCTTCTCTTCTTCTGGCCCGGCTGTTCGTTGTGGAGATAAACGATATCGGCTTGTTTTCTTTTCGCCCACCATCGATCGAGTGTGGCTTCATGTGTCCATTTGTGGCGTGAACGGCGGAGGGATTCCGCAAGAACTCCGCTGTAGAATTCATGTTAGCCTGCGCCATCTGCCGAAGAGCCCATGTATACCTTTCGCGTACGGTCTGGAATGACTGCACATCTTCGGGATCCTGGGGAGTAGACGTTGTCGGTAGCGGTTCAGCGGTGATTTTCGAAGGAAGGATTTCTGGCTTCGGAGGCGAGGGAGAAGGTTCTTTGGGTGTTCGCGGCGCGGCGTTGGATCTTCGACTTCGTGTACTGGATAGTTTGCGAGAAGAGGGATCGGGGGTGACACGTCGGTGTTTGGTGGCCGGAGTTCGCACTCGGCTCGAAAGTCTCCTCTTCTCCGCCATCGCGATTGGGCAAGATGGTCGCGTTGATCGCGATGGTTGCGATACTACGGAATCCAGAATAATACAGATGGGAGGACCTGAAATCAACGTAAGTTCAAGTCAGATGACTTCAACAGGCAAGAACCACGGTGAACCAATAGGCGTTCAGAAACCCCGCAGACCCCTGTTCCAGCGACGCGAGGTGAGATGGTCACGTGCGCGAGAGAACGTGGCCGGCCAGGCAGGCATCGATTCATCGTCATTGGTCGGCCTTTCCTCGGCCACCTGGACTATCACAATATCAGAATATCAGAATATCAGATGCCAATTGCCATCGCCCGCACCCTCCATTTCTCATCTCCGCTTCTCAGTCCTCACTAGAATCCAAATATATTAACCCTGAGGACCTATCACCATGTCGGAACCTAATAAATCCGATGGAAATTGGAGCTCGAGTTCGACTACTCAACCCGAACCGCCTGTTTCAACCACTGGCCAAGCTTCCGCTGGTGACCAAGGTGAAGGCTCCGGGATGACTCAAGAAGATAGCCAAGCAGCGGGCAAGAAGAGGAAAAAGTCTAAAGCCAAACATGAAGGACCTGAAAGCGAGGGTGGAACCGATACCGCTTCTGACAACCAGCAACTTCAGAACCTCATCGCAAGCAACCCCACCTTGAAAAAGCACTTTGCTGGATTGGAGCCCGAGAAGATGGAGGAAGCGCTTCGAAAGCTGAAATTGGAGGAGATCCTGTCCGGAATGGTATGATTGATCGAATTCCATTGCGTCCCTCGACATTCACCATGTTCACGGCTAATGACACCAGTCGCCGCCAAGTGCGAAGCGACAGAAGGACATGGCCGGATATAAGTTCTGGAAGACGCAGCCAGTGCCTGCCTTCGGTAGTTCACCTTGTCTTGATAGATGCACTTGTGCTGATGGCTCTTAGATGACCAGCGCCCAACCGAGGAAGGTCCGATCAAGATGATCGAGATCGACCGAGTCTCGAAGAAGCCTGCTCCGCTGATTGATGGGTTTGAATGGGTGACCATGAACCTTGACGATCCCGCAGAGGTATGGGACTACTTGCTAATATGAATTATCGATGACTTTCTAACCATGTGTGCAGTTGAGCGAGGTATACGAGCTGCTCTCCCATCACTACGTTGAGGACGATGAAGCCATGTTTCGGTTCAACTACTCTCCCGCTTTCTTTACCTGGTATGTGTCTCTCAATACGAACTGCGAAATCACGCTAACTTTTATAGGGCCTTGAAAGCTCCAGGGTGGACCAAAGATTGGCACATCGGTGTTCGAGCTACCAAATCACGAAAGCTGGTTGCATTCATTTCGGGGATTCCAATCGGACTACGAGTGCGGAAGACGGTTCTGAAGAGCTCTGAGATCAATTTCCTCTGCATCCACAAAAAGCTGCGTTCAAACCGCCTTGCACCTGTGCTCATCAAGGAAGTCACTCGGCGCTGCTACCAGATCGGCACCTTTCAAGCCATCTACACTGTGGGCCACATTCTACCCACCCCCGTGTCCACATGTCGATACTACCATCGATGTCTTGACTGGGAGAAACTATACGAGGTGGGCTTCTCGCCGCTTCCATCTGGATCCACCGTCCAACGACAGATTATCAGATACAAGCTTCCGACCACCACATCCACCCCCGGACTCCGACCGATGAAGTCAAAGGATGTACCTGCTGTGCAATCCCTCCTCAAGAGATACCTCGATCGTTTCGAGCTGGCCCAAGAGTTCACTGAAGAGGAAGTTGAACATTGGCTTGTCCATCACGAGGATTCCGGGCGTGAGCAGGTGGTCTGGGCCTACGTCGTTGAAGAGGAAAACACCCATCGTATCACGGATTTCTTCTCCTTTTACAACTTGGAGTCCACCGTCATCGGTCATAAGAAGCACAATGCTGTCCGAGCAGCGTATTCCTTCTACTACGCCTCCGAAAAGGCGCTCACGGGAAATATGGCCGAGCTCAAGGTTCGCTTGAATGAATTGATGAAGGATGCGTTGATTCTGGCGAAGAATGTCAGCCCTCCCAACCCCCCTTTCTTTCATCTTGGTGTTAATGAGTTTCCAGGCCAAATTCGACGTTTTCAACGCGCTGAGTCTACTCGATAACCCGCTGTTCTTGGACGATCAAAAGTTCGGGATGGGCGACGGTCGGCTGCATTACTATCTCTACAACTACCGGGCGGCGCCTATTCAAGGCGGTCTCGATGCGCAGCAGAACGCGAGTGAGAAGCACATGGGTGGGATCGGCGTCGTCATGCTTTGAGGGATGCTCGAATCTTGAGCAGAAAACTGTCGTTGCCGAACCAAGGTGCGTTGCGCGCCGTCCAAAGGTCTTTCACAAACCAATTCTCTGCAGGAGCGATTATCTTTTGGATCTACTTCAACGTGTGTATCTCTAGCCTTCGAGTGGTACTTTCGGTTCCAGCCACCAGTTCCACATGGGTGTATGCTACCTTGTTTCTCGGGGGTTCGACTGCGCAGGTTCACATGGATCGTAGCATGGAAAGGAGGGATGGGCTGTGAATTTAATTGTCACAGTGAGTGAAATCGGATGACCCGTATAGGCGGTGCATGTAGGTAGTTGCAATTGCATAAATACTAGGAACGTCGGACAACATGGGGTAAAGTAGCTATCGGCTAATGATGATATTATCCTATATCATCCAAATGTCTGTCTAGGTTTGTGATACTGATTGCTGAAGGCAAAACCATTCAGATCCGTGTCTCCGTACCCCTTATTGACTGAGGGATCAATGTGATCGGTATCAGGGGGTCTAGATGGTTGGGATGGTGTAGGGATGAAATTCGGATAAAATTCCGAATAAAATAGGTCTGTGGTGCATATTATTATAATAAGAATCAATTTAACGTACTATCTGGATCCCTTTCGGGTCTATGAGCACGATATTCTATCTGGTCTGTCGAGGGAAAAAGTTTCCCCCCAGCCGAGGCTGCAGGTACATAAAATCCCGCCTCCTCCCCTTAGTAGAGTATCTCAATCATTGTTCATCTTTCCGCACGGGTCGGTGTTTCCGCCTAAGCGGAGAGCTTATTCTGGCACGTCGTGGAGGAGCTGGAACGGTTTCCAGTCCACTATTACTTCCTTCTCAACTTCCTTGGCCACCCGGTATTGCTCTAGGCCTCCCGCATCGATCAGCCACCTTGCTGCGTAGCGTACCTTGTCCCTGTCATGCAATATCCTCTTAAAGTCCGTTGTTCCAGCTCGTTGGAGGAGCGCGATCCTCTGGTAGGTCCGCTGCGGGCAAAACGCAAGGAGGTGGTAGAGAGACTGTCGGGGGGCACCGCACTCACACGCTGGGTGGATTCCAGGGACACCGATTTTCGCGAGCCATCCTTTAACTCCAACTACCTCAGTCCGTAGTGCCATAAACGCCGAGGCCTCGTGTTTCTGAAGGCCATCGAACCGGTTAAGACACTGGGTTTCCCACGGGTCCTTCCATGTCCTTGCTCTCCTTCCTGGTTTGGCCGCTTCGGCTTGCCATCTCTCCCTTCATTTCGCCCGATACTCATCCTGGATCATTCGGTGCGGGCCTTTTCGCTGTTGTGTCTGATATCCCCTAGCTGGTGCATATGCCTGGAGGAACGAAGTTCCGTAAGGTCTTTGTGGACGCCTGAGGGCCAACTTTTCTCCCAACTCAAACTTAAATCACATGATATTCACGTGAGTTTCACGTGATTTCCGTTCCTTCACCCCAACCTTCGTCGACATCGCGATCGCCGCCCGATTTAGCCCGTATGATATGATTCTAACGAGCTATGAAACTACACGCTCGGCATCGTTCACTCGCCGTTCGCTGACACCGCCTGATTCTGACCCCGCGCCTGACTGAGTCCGATCGTCGGGACTCAATCCGATCGTTGAGACTTGACTCTGATTGTCAAGACTGACTCCGATCATAAAGACTCGAGAAAAAGAGGAGGGATGCGAGGGAAAAAAAAGAGGCGAAGTCTCCCCATCATTAAGCGATCAATGTTACAAAGGGTCGGTTTTCAATGTCTCTCGCCCTATTTGCGCTCTGCTAGCCAATCTACTTTGTATATCTAGGCCGCGTTTACTTCCCCTTAATGTACCGTCCATCCCTCTTCTATTGACCAGTCCCAACGTTCCGCGTCTTAAATCATCCCCTCGCTCAGCCGTTCTAGCCTATTCTCGGCGGCGACCATAGGCTCGGGCACTCGATTACCGATAATGTCCCTTTCTCGCGCTCGAGACAGAAGCATGATCCCATCTAGGGATGGGCAGCGCGATAGTTGTACGTATAGGCCGTAGGCATCGCATTGACTGGGAACGGCCTGGCCATCGATGTTCGTCGTCCTCGCGCCGCGAAGTTCTAGCGCCACTCGGTCTAACGTCTTTCCTTGCACCTTATAATCCGTAGAGGCGAACGCCGCTGCGCACGGTAATCCTCGCCGGCTGACGGCGTGCATCTGCCACGGCCGCTTTCTCTAGGAGTCGATTTTGACACTGACGGGTGCCAGGAGGATAGTGCCGGCTAGCATGCCCACGAAATCGTAGTCTCTCGTCGTCTCGGACGCCAGCACGATCCCGGCCGGAGGCCCGAAGTGGAGCATGGTATCGGCGTTGACGCGATGCCCGGGGAATTTCAGGTCGAGGATGACGTCTAACGCCGTATAGCGGGCGCCATTGACCAGCTTCAGGCCTTGGTGGGTGTTTTGATTTACGGTGATGGGCATCCCCTGGACGAACATAAAGATGGCGGGGACGGGGATGGCGCTGTCGTCCCCCTGACTTAACAGCATTAGGGCCTCCTCCTCCGTAGGCTGGCCATCTTTCCACTTGTGCTCGGACATGAAAATCCGAAGCACGCTTTGCCTTTGGCGTTGGAAGGACAGCGTGGCTTCGACGTTCAGATTCCAGCGGTTCCGATTCAGCGGCGTGATAACCGTGATGCCGGACTCCCATGGGATACGTCGACCTTCCTGGTAGCACGTGTCGTTCAGAAAATCCATATCGGACTGATCTTGTACGCCGTGCCGGATCCGCCTGAGGAGTTGCTGGAGTCGTGGATCTCCGGCGGCACGGACTTGTTCGTCGAGCATCACGACCGTAGTAAACTTGTTCCACAGCGCGTGCGCTTTGTCGTGCTGGTGCCTCTGCTCTGCTCGGAAAGCTGTATCGTCGGTCCACGCAATAACTTGGCTGGGGAGAAGGATGGACCGCTCCTGGACCGGGCGGAACTGGCGGAAATCCCCGCAGAACACGATAATCGGGATCCCGCCAAAGTCGTCCGCATACCCTCGAAGTCGGCACAGCTGTTCGTTTACCATATACAGCGTCCGCGCACCCAGCATACTGACCTCGTCGATAATGAGCAGGAGCTTTTCCTACCACACGGCCCGGCTTCGTCCATCGACGCGGAGATTAGTTGAACTCCTAGGCGCGAATCTCTCCAGGTCCGTACTCCGACCCACCGACCGAGTCGTGTCTTTCGAGAACCCGCACGCGGAATGGATAGTAACCCCATCAATATTGGCTACCGCCGTTCCCGAGGTCGCTGTAACCAGTAGGCGGTGCGGGATCCCCTTCCTCGCGAACAGCGCCGCGACCGCTCCGATGATCCGTGATTTTCCCGTCCCGCCCTCACCTCCAATAAATTGGCAGAGCTAGGGAACTCCGGACTCGTCGCGGTGGACCCGGTCTAGCTGGCGGCAGATAAGTCGAAATGCGATACTCTGCTTTCGATTCAAGGTAAACGACTCCTCTGCTAACTCCTTCCCAACCGCAGAAAACGATGTGGAGGGACCGAGCTGGACATTCATAGATGGACCGGCGTCCTATCCCGGGCCTTCCTCATCGGGAGCGGTGAAATGGACGTCGTGCTCCCCGAAACCGTCCGGCGCCCTGAACTCGGTAGTACTCTCCCCGACCGGCCCCTGAATCCCTTGGATCATCCTCTCTCTCTCGCGCGAGACGCTCTTTTGCTGCGCCTTAATCGACTTCAGCAGCTCCTGTGCCGGCACGACCGACGCCGCTAACTCGGTATACCCGTCTTCTTGGGTGCTAAGAGTTCCTGGCCCTTGCTCGAGGATGGT
>NW_022985071.1:768996-769673 GCF_010015585.1 Eremomyces bilateralis CBS 781.70
AGAGACGACTTCTACCTGTGATAACGGCCGCTCCGTGAAGATCCGGTTCGCGATTCTCATCAAAAACTGGCGTGTTTGGTTCTCACTACCGTTGCCCGTTATCGGGCCATCCGTTGCGCCCTCCTGCCGCTCCGCCGTCGCACCGTTATGAGCCGAGATGAGTTCTGCCGCTGCGGCCACCCGTTTTGACACCGGATCCTCGACTTTGGTTGCATAGTTCGTCAGGTAAAAGACGAGAGCCATGGTCTTACACTGCGTTCCGATGAACGAAATATCATGGTTATGACGCAGCCCTACCGCGATCGCCTTATTCCATCGATTCACCATGCTATGCGTCCGCCGAATCTGCAACACTCCCTCCTCGGTAAACGCCGTCCTCTCTACCAATTTCCACGGCGCCTTAAACCGGCACAGGTCCTGATTCCTTCGTGTTTGCCCGTTAATAGAGTACTTTACACACGTCGGGCTATGGGTGTGGATCTGCGTAGCCCCAGCGCAGAGGTTGGCCTCCTCTTCAAACGCGGCGGCGAATTGCTCGCGATTAGCTAGCAATGGCGATATGTCCGACGTTACGGACCGTTCCGCCCGAACGGCGGAAAATGCCTCGTAATCGAGATCCTACATCGTTTAGCCTTACTTTCGACTACCGTTGCTTTATATGGTTACGATAGGGCGGA